>NC_088172.1:113330937-113404502 GCF_028769735.1 Zonotrichia leucophrys gambelii | reverse complement strand
CTCTTGTACTGTCAGGTGCAAAAGGGATGGAGACACCTCAAGTCCCTTTGAGAGAACGACATTGCTATTACTGTGGAGAGCCAGGACATGTCAGGAGGTTTTGTAGAAAGCTCAGTCTCGATGCGGCAATAGCCAGGGAACAAGATAATTTAGGGAAGATCCTTAGAGGTGACGAGTAGAGGGTCAGGGGCTTTACACTTTAGGGGACCCGATGCAACATCTAGAAGAGCCCTTGGTAAACTTTGAAGTGGGACCCCTAAATGAGGAATTTGAATTTTTGGTTGATACAGGAGCAGATAAGTCCTGTCTCAATAAAGTAACATCTGAAGTTAGACAAAAATCCAGCTAGGTAGAAAGGATATCCAATACCACCAAAACTGGCCAGTAAGACTTATCTTATAATACGTGGTGTGAAAGTAAAAGGTACCTTATTGTTGTCTTGTTGTGTGTGTGAGAGTGAGTCACAAAGTCAGCCTCAACTTCCGAGCAGGGGGGAAGGGGGCAGTGGAAGTGTGTGTGTGACCTTCAAACCAGGCTTGTGTCCCCCGGGCGGGTGGGGGCTGTGACCAAAGTGTGTGTGTGTGTGACCTGCAAACCAGACTAGTGCTCCCCAGATGTGTGAGGGAGCCGTAGCTGTAAGAGCGTGAGTGACATGCAGACAGCCTCACAGGTGGATGTGCACCAGAGGCAACCAGAGTCTGGGCCCTTCCAAGAGGCCCAGAGATACTGAGACCTGTGGGCCAACCCCAAGGTGAGGGGGGCTATAGGGACCCGTGATTTTCTAGCAATAAGTTTGTGTCTTAAAGATGTGGAGGAATGTGTGAAAGTGAATGAGAAATGAGAGAGTGAATATAGAAGAGTTAGAATAGAAGTAATGTAGATTGTGCATTACAAGTTTTACCACATCTCCTTAGAGGGAAGTGTATTGTGTAAAAGAATGGTGTAAGGAAAAAATTTAGGTGTAAGGGGTTGAAAGAAATATTTAAGCTGTAAGTGAAAGTATGAAACAGAAGCAAGAGATAAATAAATAAGATCTTGAAAATAGAACAGAAAACCAGTGAATTAAATGCACAGAAAAAATAGGAGAATAAAAGTACTTTGAGAGTTAAGCTAGCTGAGAAATACAACTCCTTGCAAAATACAGAGTATGTAGAAGTTGATGAGACAAACATACAAGCTATGGAAAAAGAGAAATTACTGATAACATTAAACAGAGAAGCTGAGTTTTGATAAAATCATTAACAGTAGACCATTAATGCCTGTGTTTGAAAGCCCGTTTCAGGTATTCTTCATTACTAAGACGGTTGGACTCACATCACTCTCACCCCTGGTATTGGACCAGGATTTAACACCAAGTTTTTCCCTCTGGCATTCTGGTATTGGACCAGACTCCACCCCTGTCTCCTGCTGGCATTGGGCCAGACTCCCAGTTTCTTCGTCTGGTATTGGACCAGACTCCACCCCTGTCTCCTGCTGGCATTGGGCCAGACTCCCAGTTTCTTCGTCTGGCATTGGACTAGACTCCACCCCTTTTTCCTGCTGGCATTGGACCAGAGTCCACACCACTCACCTCCGGGCACTGGATAAGGATTCATCCACATCACAAGTTAATTCACCCGGGTATACTGTGATTTAAAGTTGACTCTCAGGAGGAAGAGTCAAAAAGACTGGACTGTATAGAGGAAAAATTGGTATCAGAGTTCTAATATTGCTTAAAATGTTTCAAAACTGTTTTGTGTAAATTATGTTGGTAAAAAGTTTAAGGCTGTAAATAAGTAATTCTAGTTTAAGTTCCCCAATATATTTCTAAAGACTCCAGGTTAATCCTCTACAGAACACTCCCCTGGGGGGAAACTAAAATTGGTAGGGAACAGACCAAGAGAGGCTTAACCAGAGAAGCGGGTAGAAGGTACTCTAAAGACCTTGGAAGCTTCTCCTCAGTAAAATTCCCCAAGAGGCAAGGCCGGGTGGGCAGGCTGTGCAAGATGACCCATACCGGACTCTTGGGAAGGGTGGTACTGATGGCTCTGATTGCTGGTGGTGCTCAGGGGAGCCCAGCTGAGCTGTGCAATGAATGCTACCAACCCCTCTATGAGGAGGAAGTGAGCTCCTTGTCGAGAGTCCACATCAGTTCTAACCCTGATGGTGTTAACCTCTCCCAATTGGTCCTTTATCAGAAAAATAAGAGAATATATTGGATAGCACACAATACTGCCACTTTTAGGCAGCCACTCCTAGGAGAGTGCCCTATAGAGGAAGCCTGGTTTTGCTTTGAATGTGATGCTGCTGAAACAAGCTCAGCAGATCTAGTAAAAAGCAAAGAAATGGTGAAAATAGTAAGAAAAATTGTTTGTTACAAGTATTTATATGAGTGTACTGGAAAAGAGATAAACCCCTTTTGGAACACATTTCAGGGGAGCTCTAAACCCCTAAGTTTGATCTCAACTGGCAACTGCATTGCTAGTGTGATAAAACCAATTTTCTTATTACCCAAAGAAACTGGATCAAGTTTGTGATTTCCTATATATAATGATTTGGAAGAAATTGAACAAAACCGGGAAAGTGAAATAGAAATTGAGAAAATCCAAAATTGTAAAAGCCAAGTTCGGACCCCAATATCTGTGTTGAACAAAGTCATCCGGCTCCAGGCAGTATTAAAAATAAAGAAGTCAATTATTAGAGACATTTCAAATGAAATAAAAAGATTGGCATGTGTAAATAATCAAGATCAAACTCCTACAGTTGATCCCAGTGGGTGGGAGAACTTAGAGATTTTCAGAAAATATGTATGGGAAAAAGGGGTTTTTCTTGCTGTGTGTGTACTTAGAGGATTGTTTTTTTTACTATGCTTATTTATCTGTTTTAGTAAAACAGTATTAGCTGTACAAACCAACCTGGAGAAACCAAGAAAAGTAACGAGGTTAAGTAACCATGATTACCAAAGTGCACAAGAGATTTATACTAGATTCAAAACAAAAAAATTGTGAGTTGATGCGAGCTTAAGAATTTAAGCTCGATCAAAGAAAAAGAGGGGGGACTGTTATGAACAAAAATTCAGTTAATATTTTTTGTGAGAAAGAGTTACAAGGACGCAGCCAGGCCTCAGGCTTTGCCAGGATTCTTAGTGCTTTGTTATTGTAATACCGGGTCGTTAAGGCTTATCTCCTCTTTTGTATTAGTAAAAAACCTGGCTGGGTGCGGTGGATGACCCTTCCCCCGAGGCTGTGCTCTCTTACAGCATAGGGAAGACACCTGAGAGGGTGGGGGGGGTTATGCAAAGTGACTCCAAAGTCCAGAATGCTTTGTGGGACCCCGACTCCAGAGGCACAGAGAAAACCCCGAAAACAACGAGCCAAATAAGAATTGAGAGACTAAAGTGATGTCTGGACGTGAGGAGCCGAGTGCTGAGCCTGCAGAGATGCTGAACACCTTCGGAGCCCCTCTCGCCCTGAGCAGGGAGTGGTCCCAACGCCGGGACCAGACAGCCGCCGGGGCAGAGAAAACAACACCTGACGGGGACACCAAGCCCTAAAGGCTCCCACGAGGACTGGATCCCCCGGCTCTGCCCCTAGTGGACAGATCTGCGCATATCCTCCTCCTCTGAGTCGCCCTGGGAGACACGACGGGGACTGCAGCCCTGCCGGGACGCCCAATCCTGAGCTGATCACCTTTAATAAAGGCATTAAAAAGGAGAAGAAGTCTCCTGGCCCTGTTTATTTCACTGGAGATGGATCAGCCCCTGCTCTGCTGCTCCTTCCCATCTGCCCCATGGTCCTTGCAGAGCCCCAGCCATGCTGTTTGCCCCCAGCCTGCCCACGGCCAGCCTGGGGCTGCTCACAGGGGTTTTCTGTGCTGAGCATTGGCCTGGCCATGTTTTAGAGAGAGCCTGGGCAAGGAGCCTGGAGCCCCCAGGGCCTGGCCTGAGGCGTCAGCGCTGCCCCAGCAGTGCCCATGGCCTGTCCCTGCTGCAGCCCCGGCACTGCCACCCCCAGGGCTGTGCCCGGCCCCGAGAGCACTCAGGCCCTGCAGCAACACCAGGGCCACCAGGGCAGCGGGGCAGGGCCACGGCAGCATCACTGGCAACACCAAGTGCTGCTGCTGCTGGGCACCGCTGCTGGGCCAGCACTGATCTGCCCCCAGCTCTGCACACAGACATTGCTGCTGCAGCTCCTGAGAAGGCAACAAAAGGGCATCTCTGCAGAAAACTTTGCTGGGAGATCCTTTAGTTCCTTTAAAGCCACCAGGAGCACAGCCCCTCATTGACACAGTCTGTGGGCTCAGGGAAGGTAGAGAGAAACAAAGTGAGAAAAGGCCCAAACACTGATATTTAATTATGGACAGTATAAAAAACCTAAAAAAAAGGGGAAAAAACCCACAACCAAACCAACAAGAAATACTAAAAATTACTTTTTTTACAAGTGATTTGCAAACACTGGCCTGCAGTTTAATGTTTCTGAAAGCATCCAGTCATCAGTCTCCACACTGCAGCCTTGAGGTCCTGGTTCCTCAGGCTGTAGATGAGGGGGTTCAGGGCTGGAGGCACCACCGAGTACAGAACTGACAGGGCCAGATCCAGCGATGGGGAGGAGATGGAGGGGGGCTTCAAGTGAGCAAAGATTAGAGTGCTGAGGAACAGGGTGAGAACAGCCAGGTGAGGGAGGCAGGTGGAAAAGGCTTTGTGCCGTCCCTGCTCAGAGGGGATCCTCAGCACGGCCCTGAAGATCTGCACATAGGAGAAAACAATGAACACAAAACATCCAAGTCCTAAAGATGCACTAACAGCAATGAGCCCCAGTTGTTTAAAGTTGGAGTGTGAGCAGGAGAGCTTGAGAATCTGTGGGATTTCACAGAAGAACTGGCCCAGGACATTGCCATGGCACAGGGGCAGGGAAAATGTATTGGCTGTGTGCAGCAGAGCATTGAGAAAGGCACCACCCCAGGCAGCTGCTGCCATGTGGGCACAAGCTCTGTTGCCCAGGAGGGTCTCGTAGTGCAGGGGTTTGCAGATGGACACGTAGCGGTCATAGCACATGATGGTCAGGAGGAAAAGCTCTGCTGAGATGAAGAACAGAAAGAAAAAGAGCTGAGCAGCACATCCAGTGTAGGAGATGTTCCTGGTGTCCCAGAGGGAATTGTGCATGGCTTTGGGGACAGTGGTGCAGATGGAGCCCAGGTCGCTGAGGGCCAGGTTGAGCAGGAAGAAGAACATGGGCGTGTGCAGGTGGTGGCCGCAGGCTACGGAGCTGATGATGAGGCCGTTGCCCAGGAGGGCAGCCAGGGAGATGCCCAGCAAGAGGCAGAAGTGCAGGAGCTGCAGCTGCCGCGTGTCTGCCAACGCCAGCAGGAGGAAGTGCCTGATGGAGCTGCTGTTGAACATTTGCTGTGTTACCTTAGCATGGGGATCTGTAAAAAAAGCAGTCATGGAATAGTTGTGTTTGGAGAGGACTTTAAATATCCCAAAGCTTGGGGGCTCTTTCCCTCCACTGCCTGCCCAGGGATCTGCTGCCTGGAGCTATCCCTGCCAGCAGCTGCTTCCCTGTGCCCAGGGCTGGGCCCTGACAGTGCTGCCAGAGCCCAGCCCAGCCCTGGGGGGCTCAGCTCTGCCCTGCAGACCCCTCCCAGCTCTGGCACTGCCCAGGGGCAGCTCAGGCTCTGCAGGCTCTGATGGAAACTTCAGAGCAACCATGAGGAGGCTGGAAAAGCGACACTGATGCTGCCTGTGAGGGACCCTGTGCTGATTTATCTCACTGTCTGATTTATTGAGATCTGAAAGAATTTTTTCTTTTCCTCAATGATATCTGAGAGATGAATATCTGTGTGCAGTATCCAATCCAGGCAACCAAGAGCAGTAGATTAGAGAAGCAGGATTTCCCCTTTCATGCGGTCCCTGTGTCGCTGTGCTCCCTGTACAATCGACTTGGAAATGTTCTTCAATTAAATGCCATGCTGGGAGCAGCCCTGAACAATGCACCATCATCACCACACAAGGAGAACACTTCCAAGCCTTTCTTTCTAGCTGTCTCCTCCCACCCAGATCTTGTCCCCCAGTGCTGGCAGCAGCTGCCAGGGCTGGCTGAGAGCCGTCCCTGGCAGGCAGCAGAGTCCCTGCCCCAGCACAGCACCCTGGGCTGCAGGACCCTGCTCTGCAGGACAGCCCTGGGCACCCCTGTCTGATCTGCACAAGAGACAATCAGAGAATGTACTCACAGGGTCTGTAGGCTTTGGGATGTTCCAGCTTTAGGAGATCACTCCAGGAGCTGCAGCTGCATTGTCCTGCAGCCAGAGGTTCCTGTGCCAAGGGCTGGCAGTGATTCTGCCCCAGGCACTTCTCAGCCCCTTCCCAGCCCTGACTGATTGAAGCTCTCTGTGCCTCTGTGCTGTGCCCGGGGTGGCTGCAGGCAGTGCCCCAGCCCTGCTGGGCTGGCAGAAGAGCTGCTCATCAAGAGAAATGTGCTTTTGAAGCTCTTCTTGGTTACCAGGAGCTGCCTCTGTGCCAGGAGCCCAGCCCAGCTCAGCAGCACAGACACAACACAAGGACTTTAATGAGCCTCTGGGGCTTTATGCTCAGGCCCTGAACATCAGTCCCTGAGAGGGAGCTGAAGAAACCTCTTCAGAACTCCAAGTCAGAATCCAACTCTAAAGTTTCTTAGAGTTTTAATGGGTCCCACTGAGAGACACGACTGAGAAAATGTCCCCAGGCCCCAGGCAGAGCAGAGAACTGGAGGCAGGGATGACAGGTGAGGACAAAGAGAAGCCAAGTCTTGGTGCCCTGGGGCACAGCAGGGTCTGTGCCACCAAGGGCTGTGAGGAGACACCTTGTCCTGAGGCCCTGGGGCCTCCTGGCACAGCCCCAGCCAGGCTGGGCTCTGTCAGCCCCTTGTCCTGCCCTCAGCATCCCCCCCTAGCCCACATCCCAGTGGCCTCAAGGATCTGCTGGAAGGAGTCCCTGGGGAGCCTTGCTCAGGAATGACCCTGGGAGCTCCTGAATGCTCCCTGCAGGGACTGCAGGTTTTTCAAAGGACTTTGGGTTTGGCTTTTGCCTTGGAGTCTCTTAGAGTTTGTGCAATCATGGCCTCCAATTATCTGTTTTAATTAGTCCCTGGAGAGGCTTTGTCAGTAACAACACTCAGTGAGGATCATTAATGCTTCAAGGTACTTCAGTCATTTTAAGGTACTTGGTGTTTCCCCTTTGATACAGACTCTGTGAGAGGTTTGTGCAATCATGGCCCCAATTATCTGCTTTAATGAGTCCCTTGAGAGCTTTGTACTGACACTCAGTGGGGCTCATTAATACTTTGAGATACTCAAGGTTTTTAAGGTACTTTGAATTTTCCTTTCTACACTGAATCTCTGAGAAGTTTTTTCTGCAATCCTGGCCTCCAATTCTTTCTTCCACGGAGTCCATGAGGATCCTGTGCTGGGATAGACCTCAGTGGGACCCATTCATGCCTTGAGACACTTTGGCGTTTTCTTCTGACTTTGACTCCTGGAAAGGTTTGTGCAATGTCCTCTCAGGCCCTGAGGTTCCAGGGCTCAGCTCCAAATGCACCATAGGGCTCATAAGGATCAAGCAAGTCCTGAAAAACCATGCTCTGCCTTGATTTCCCTCTGGTCTTGTCCTATTCATCAGAGTGTTTTCCTTTTACTGTTATGGAGAAATATTTCAATGAGCTTCTAAGTAATGTGTAATCCTATTTTAAAGGCTGTGTTTTATTACTGTTCTCTTTTGAGAAGAGGTGATTGCAGCATTCTGTGCTTGATATTGATGTAGGGCCATTCCTAAGGAGGTCTGGCTAGGTCAGACAAGTTGTACCTTGGAGCTGACCCAGTGTGGACAACCTTTCGTGACATTCCCTAACCCCATGTGACAAATCATTTTCACTTTAAAAAATTTAAATGGTTTTTAGACCTTATTAAGACCTTATCAAAATACAACCGAAGGGCCTTGATTTTCATGTCTTTGATGTGAAATGAGTTCCCCAGTCTGAATCAATCCTATTTACCATCCCATATTGGGGAATAATTGGTTCCAGAAGTGTTTTACTCACAGCATTGGCACTGGCTTTCACATTGGGTACCACCTCTACCCAATGAGTCAAATGATCTACTATCACTGGCAAAAACTTCCACCGTTGTACCTGGAGAAGCTCAGTGAAGTCTACTTGGATGTTTTGGAAGGGCCTTAAGGCTAGTTCTCGCCTTCCTCTGGGTGTTTTCCTCATGATTTTCTTATTCACTTGTTGACATATCATACACTGTTCAATTACTTGCTTAGCTATTCTGAAAATTCCTATGTAACCCCAATCCCTTAGAAACTGATCACTTAGCACTTGTGTACCCCAATGTGTTGTTCCATGTATGCCTTCTAGCATTTTCTTGGCAAGGTGTTTATTCAACATTTGCCTCCCATCTGCTAATCTCCACTTCCCTTCATTATCTCTCTTGGCTCGCTCCTATTTTAAGGAGTTCTTCCTCTTCGGTCCCATTGAACACAGGGATTTTTTGCATTTCTCTCATGGCTGTTAATACTATTATTAGTTTTTCTGTCTCTAATTCAGTTGCATTGTAAGCTTCTAAATCAGCTAAATTGTTCCCTCACGCCTCCTGAGTCGGTCCCTTTTTATGTCCTTTAACATATACCACTGCTACTTCCTCTGGTAATTGTAAGGTTTCTAACACTTTAATCAGTCCCTTTCCCTTTGAATTTATTAGCCCCCTCTCTTCCCAAAATTTTCCAAAGATATGCACTATGCCAAAAGCATATTTTCAGTCTGTATCTATTGTTCCCCTTTTCTGTGCTAATATTTCCAGAGCTCACTTTAGGGCATAGAACTCCCATGCTTAGGCTGACCAGTTGGAAGGCAGCTTTCTCTTTTCTATGGCTACCAATCCTTCGTGCATTATAGTGTGCCCTGATACCCTGTGCCCCTTTATTACACATGAAGATCCATTGATGTACAATCATCTTCTGCCTTGGAATGATTGATATGTTAGGTCCTCTCTTACTTTAGTTTGATAGTTTATAACCTCTAGGGAATTATGTATTAGTTCCTCACCTGGCTTTCCATACAAGAACTGGGCAGGGTTTAGTTGGTTACTCATGATTTGCTCAAAACCATTGTCTTTTGAGATGGCTTCATACTTAGGCACTCAGGAATCAGTGAGCCATTTCTCAGCATTTTAACTTAGGATACTTCCAACTGAGTGAGGAGTATATACTTTCAATTTTCCCTCAAAGGTTAATTTTTTTCTTTGCTCTATGAGTATGGCAGTTGCTGCCACAGCCTGAATATAGGTTGGCCACCCCGGCTGATGAGGTCCAGGAGTTTTGACAAATAGGCCACTGGTTTCCTGGATCTTCCCCAGTTCTGGGCTAACACTCCATATGGTACTACTTTTTCTACATCTACAAACAGATAGAAGGGTTTGTCTAAGGCAAGAAGACACAATGCCAGTGCACTGACTAATTCTTGCTTTAAAGCTTCAAACTTTTGTTCATCATCTTTTTCCCACCTAATCTCTTCTTTAACTAACTTTTCATATAGGAACCGGATGGCCTGCGTGTATCCTTCAATCCATAGCCTACAATATCCCAAGAGGCCTAAAAACCTTCTGACTTCTCTCTTAGCTTTTGGCCATTAGAGTGAGACTCTCCCCCTAATTCTCTCAGGGTTCAGCAGTCGGCAGCTTCCTTGACACGTTACATGTCCTAGGAATTTTACTTCCCATTCTAAAAATTGGAGTTTCCCTTTTGATACCTGAAGTCCTTGGTTTCCCAGAAAATTTGACAACACTATGGAAGAAAAACTTATTTTTCTTCCTGTCCTGAGAGAAGCATATAATTTACATATTGGATGAGCTTTATCTCAGGTTTGATGGAGAAGAGTTGTGTTCTTCTAAGGCTTGACCAAAGGGTTTTCGGGATTTGGAAAACCCTTGGGGTAACCTAGTCCACCGAAGCTGATGCTTCCTCCCAGAATCGGGGTCTTCCCATTCAAAGGTAAATATATCCCACTTTCCTATGCCAGTGGGCATGCCCAAAAAGCATCTTTTAGGTCTATCACACTAAACCACTGGTGTGCTGGGGGGTACTATATACTATACTAGTATATATATAGGGGTGTAGTACTATAGTACTATATATATATATAGGGGTTATATAGTACTATATATATAGGGGTTATAGTACTATACTAGTACTATATAGGGGTTAGGCATCACCTGGTACCGATTCACTGTTCTTTTGTTCACTTCTCTCAAATCTTGGACGAGCCTGTAAATCCCATCTGACTTCTTTACTGGTAATATGGGTGTATTATGGGGGCACATACATGGTTCTAAGGTCCTGTCCTCAAGTAGGTCCTGGATCATCGGCTGCAGTCCTTGTCTCCCTTCCAGGGAGAGTGGGTATTGTTGTACCCAAACTGGATGGTTTTCATTAACTATTTTTATTACTATAGTTTCATGTTTAATTTACCTCGGTTTTTTGGTTTTGCCCACACCATCTCATGAATTTTGTCCTCATCTTCTTCCCTTAATTGGAGAAGTTAAAGTACCATTTTCCCTTTTTCTGGGAGCACGCCAATGTCAAATTGCGCCTGTAAATCCCATCCTAATAAATTTCACCCTGCTTCTGGAACTAATAGAACATCCCCAATTCCTATTTTTATTTGCTCCTTCAAACTTTATTTGCATTATAACTGAGGTTTTGAACCTTTCCCCTTGTTAATGTTTCAAAAGACAGGTGTCAGCTAATCAAGGCAGGAACCACCCCTGAAATGGAAAATGTAAACCCCCCTCCCTCCAAATTGTTATAATTTTTTAAATTGAGGGGGCTCTCAGGCACAGATATGGGAGCAGGAAATAAAATTCTTTAATAGGGAAGAAAATTAAACAAATAAACAATGCAGTACACTAGAACAATATTGACAGAGTCACAACTCAACCTGACACCCTGTGGGTCAGGGTGTTGGTGGCAGTCCAATTGGAAATGTGGCTGCAGTCCTCCTGAAATGGCAGATGTGGTTCTGTTGGAGTAGGAGGTCCTGTAGAAAAGGATGTATTCCTCTGAAGATCCAGTGGGAGAAGAGACAGCTGCTGTTCCTCTGGGGAATCCAGTGGAGAAAGCTGTTCTGGTATTCCAGAATCTCCAGATTATATCTGGGTAGCAATCCTTGGCTCCTCCCTCTGGGCGGAGCATCTCACAATGGGATGGTATACTTCTTATCAGTCATGCAGTGACATTCAGTAGCCCATTATCAATAGATGCCCTCTCCCAAGGGAGGAGTGATTGTGATCAGTCAGAGAGAGAGATAAGGCAAACTGCCCACTTGACAAGACAACCCCCATACAGATGGTAATAGAATACATCTTGCCTTGCAATCTGGAACAACCCCAGAGCCATGTGCCCATCCCAGCTGGTTATGTGATGAGGCCTCCAAATCCCATCTTGGGGGATTTTTGGTTCCTCTCCAAGGTCTCTGAAAATGGAAAAATGTGGTCAAAGGCATTTTCTCCCAAATCTTGCAGTGACAGGCTCAATATTTCAAAATTGAATGAGGGTGGATTTACATTTGTTAGAAAGAGGAGATATTTTACAATTATGAGAGTGGCACAAAATGGCAACCGTTTTTCCAGAGAATTGGATTCCCCATCACAGGAATTGTCCAAGAGCAGGAGCTTTGTGCAGCATGACCCAAGGGAACCCTCTCATACCCAAGGACAGAATTCCTGTAGTGTGGGTTCTCTGATGTCCTGGGAGCCCTCACAACGCTTCTGGCCAGAATGTCTGCTGAGGGCAGCCAGGCTGCTGCAGGGGCAATGACCTCACAGCCATCACCATGGCAGCCCTGTCCCCTGGGCCTGGCTCTCCCCTTTCCTCTGCCCCTGCCTTGCCTCTGCTGGCATGAAGAGTTTTGTCATTAATATCTTGTCCCCGAGGTGCTGGGGCCAATGGCTTCCCAGTCAGGCTCCTGGAGCAGAAGTGGCTTTTCAGAGCCCAGCCAGGAATGAGCCCTGAGGCAGCAGCTCTGCAGTGGTGCCCACCAGGCCGGGCTGCCAAGGGAGGCTTCTGGCCATGGCCTGCAAGCAGCTGCTGCTGCCAAGGTGCCTTTGGTGCCTCAGGCTCTCCCTGGCACAGCTCCCAGCACTGCACTCTGCCCTTGTGCCCGAGCCCTTCCCTGTGCTGGGGCTGGCCTGGGGCTTTTCCTGCAGCAGAACCTGCCCTGCTCATGGCACAGGAAAGGCAGATCCTGCTGGAGCAGGAGGCTCTGCCTGCCATGGCCTCCAACAGCTCCAGCAAGGCCCTGTTGACTTCAAAATTGCTGCCTGGAGCATTATATTCTAATAATTGTTATGGCTCCTGAACTGTGGAGTAAATAACTGTGCTGGTGATCTTTCCATCTGATCATGATCAGAATAAGCCAGAGACATACTTATATAAATTAATCTGGTATTCTGTCATGAATCCTGCAGGACAAATTGTGTTAGTCGAATTCCACCTGTTCAATCTTTTACACCTTTGACAAATTCTGGGGCTGGGATTGGATCCAGCCACTCCCAGTCTCCTCTCTTTGAAGGAATTTTAGAAGTCTAGGGGTCCTGCAGGGGTTTGAGGAACCATGGTGGCTGTTGGGTGTCATTTCATCAACCTCATGTCTCAGCAGGAGTTTCTCCAATAAAGAAATAAAACTTTTGCCTGAAGGTCCCACTGTGCCCATGTGTGAAGGTCCGCCCAAAATGAACGGGTGACAAATGATTTTTGGGTGCAAAAATAACCAACAAAGGCACAGGGGTTTTGCAGTAACAAATGAACAAGAGGCAATTTATTGATGGTAACCACAGCTAAATATGCGTTAGCTTAGAGGATCCAGGGAAGAGAAGGGTAGGACAAGGGAAAAAGGAAGGAAAGAAAGTTAGGGAATGGGGTATAGCTACAAAGACGTGATGCCTTCGGGGTCCCGGCGCCGATGCTCGCTGGTACACGTCTTGGGGAGATTCTCAGAGAGGCAGTCGAACTGAACTGAACAGATATACTGTTCTTGGTTGGGGGAAGGGTGGCCGAAATTATGTTTCCATGGAGGGGAAAAGGATAGATTATTCCATTGTTTTCATGGCCGAATGCTCCCAGGTGCGTTTACTCTGGGCAGGTTCTCCCCCTTCCCTGAGTTGGGAGGGGGTACAGTCCCAGTCTCTGGAAGGAGGTGGCCAGGGGGGTGCCATGGGGGTGCCAGTAGGGTGCCAGAGGGGTTCTTGGTTCTTTGATGAGGGGATTCGCATCTCTGTTGGTCCGTCACGGTGGTTGAAGACAGGCAAGAGGGGTCTTCTCTTGGAGCGGGGGGGGAGCCACCCCAGAGCTCAGTCCAGCCAGGCCTGAAGTTTGGAAGAAAGTCCAGTTCCATTGTTCAGAAAAGGGCAGCATGCCCCCTTCGAGTACAGCATGGCATGTTCTGCAGACACCATCTGTAAACACACTAAATACGCATGAGACTTTCTTTCCCAACTGGCTCAACAGTTTTTAACCCTTCGGTGGTCCTTTTTCTCATGACAATTGTGAGGCAAAAACTGAAGGATTTCTGGATGGACTTCCACACGATCCCGTGACTCACGATTGTCTTGAGGAATCTTCATCAGCAGAGCTCTAGAGTATCTTCGAAACTCGTTGCACGTCAGTAGCATAACCCCGGAAAAGTAGGGATGACAGGAGAGAGGGGATAAAAGGGGAAGAGAAGGAAAAGAAAGAGAGAGGGAAAAGGAGAACCCATAAACATAAACATAATTAATATATTGATCATCATAACAATTTCACATGTGGTTATTTTTTATAACAATTTCAAAAAATGATTAATTTTAACAATTTCAAAAATATTAATCAGTTAAAGCAATATCATTTTTTTAACAATTTCAAAATTATTAAAACAAATCATGAATAATCAAAGCAACAAACAAATCATAGTATAATCATTGTCTTTAAAAATTATTTTCTAAAAATTAAAGTAACTTTCTATAAATCATACTTGGTAATTAAAAAGTTGTTCTAAAGCACATATGCTTGATTCATAACTGTTTTGTATCAAGTGTTTTGGGGACATCTATTGCATAGAGTACATCAGCTAAGCGGTGTGCATTGACTACAGTTGACAGTTTCTTAGGTTTTTTCATCATGTTCCAATTCAGAATGAATAGGGCTGCTGACAGAATAAAGCCAAGCATAACTAGGATCAAAAGAACAACAATTGGATGGCACACACCATTCAGGACACCTGTGGCAGTAGGTGACCACTCAAAGAGAGTATCCCACCACCTATGCTCAGCATCCTGCTTTACCCTCTCCATAACCTGGTGTATTTGTTTCACGTTGTGATGAACAGTCACCAGAGTGTTCTGTCCGTTCTCCTTGATTTTCTCGAGGATGTCAACCAGGTCCTGATGGAGCAGCAGTTGTCTCACGAGGGTGAGGTTCATTCCGATAGGAGTGGGCATCAGGTTCTGAACCAGTGTGTAGTTGTATTGCAATAGGTAGTGAGAAGTAACTGGAGCTTCGTAAGAGAAATCACATCCTACTATCTTAGTAAAGTTACAAACACAAAAGTTTGAATGATTCTTTGTATCTACCACAACATCTTCTACAAAAACAGAATCACATGTCGTTCTAAAGCATGCACAGCCATTGCCTATGTATATAAGAATTGTCTGGGTATCCTCATGTGGACGAATCTCAAAATGACAGATGTTTTGCTCTGTGTCCAAACAGATATCCTGAGCTATGATTGCATTGCTTTCACAGATGAACCCTTGCTGTTCTCGGACAATACAAGTTTCCAGATTAACAGTTTGCCATTTGTCATCAACCTGATGGGCCCATCCCCTATATTCAGTAGGATAGAGAACAGCTCTGTCATGGTTTAATCCTAATGCAGTAACAGGGAAGACCAAATGTACAGAGGCATTGCGTATGGTTAAGACAAAAGCAGTGGCTGTGTTTGAAATGGGGTCATAGGTAAAGTTCGCCAGGTTCCACCAGGATTGGAATTCTCTTTCAAATTCAGTGGCACTGTCCCAGATTATTTTCTGAATTTCTGTTGGGAAGGTGCCTTCCTCGCCCTCTCTTATAATTGAAGCAGAGACCGACTGCATCCACAATTGTGCCTGGATACAGCTGAGGGCTAAGGAAACATTGTTCTGTGTGGCACTGAGTGCATCAATTACCAATTTGTGATCATTCACGTTCACTCTTTCCCAATTTGGCAAAATGTTTGACAGCAACCATTGGTGCGTCCCTAATGCTGATAGAGATGACCTCAGTGGTTGCTGCAATCTGGTCAGGTCTCTAGTTGTAGCAGCCAATTTGTTCATTAGTACTTCAGAATCAATGCTATTGAGAATTCCCAATCCTGTACCCACAACACCGGTCACATCCCTTGGTGTTCTAGTTTTAAAAGAGCTTCGTTTCCGAAGCCAAGTAGTCCAGCCTTCAAAAGAAGTTTGCAGGAACGAAGAACAGGCTGGCTCAATATCTGAGACATTGTTCTGCATTAGCAATTTTACCTGTTTGAGACACCATGCCGGATTGAACAATATTTGTTGTTGGCCAGTTTTCCTGATCACATAAGGTCCGATCTCGAAAATTATTGGGATGAGCATGACCGGTGGTACGGGTGAAGTGGTAACAGTGGTTTCAACATTTATTACAAATTTAAAAGAAAGGCCTTGAGTGTCCTTGGCCCAAGAACAAATTACCTCTGTAGTGTCAGTTAATGTAAAGCTGTACCAGCAATCCTGTATGCTTGGGTGCGTACAGATTCGCTTCTGTTCTTTTTCCCGATCTGTGGAAGCACTGATTGAGATTGCTTTGCTGTAATTAGACCCATTAACCATTCGACATCCAACACTAATTAGTTCACCTACTATTCCTTGAAGCTGCCAGGTTTTGCGTCTTTCCCATTCTTGTCTGGTGTACAACTTATCCTCATGCATAACTACCGTTAGCAAGTTCAGACCCGTGACATCCCCCATAAATCCGGTGGATTGCAGGAAGGCTTGAGACCAGGGCCACTCAAAGGAGTTCCCTGCTGCTTCTGCCAATTGGGGTGTGACGTTAGGAAAAAGGCTCACACTTTGGGTCTGAGAGGGTGTACTCGGTGTGGGTTTTGGTACAGTGGTTATCTTAAATGTGTAAACCAAGCCTCTTAGTTCTAACGGACTAGCTGTGTCATTCTCCCAATGACATGTCACATAAGTGGGTTTGAACAAAACAAAACTGTACCAGCAATCAAGTGATTCATCATTACAATCTTTTGTAATTGCAACATTGGTGGTTTTGGTACTAGAAACATAACTACCAGCATGTTCCTGGCGGCAACACAGAGTAAGGGCACTTTCCATTTTGGAACACCCCCATTTCTTTGTGGGACACAATGTTGCTGAGGGGATGTCCAGATGATTCCTTCCACCTGCTTCCATAAAATTTCCAGCAATTATGATGGAGGTGGCCTTTTCATGGAGGGTTCCTTCCACATTTCTGCATGTTACCACAATTGACTCACCAACCGTTCCTGTCAGGGTTCTCATCAACTCGTTCTGGTCCCATCTCCACTCATTTGGGTGGTACACCTTGGAGTCATGCAGCACTAGAGTTGCCAGGCTCGGGTAACGGCCCTTGGGATAGGCTCCAAGAACATTGGTGTACTGAACGATGGCCTCGGGCCACAGCTGCTCACCAGGAGGTTGTCCATGAAATTGTGGTAATATGCAGAAAACTATTAGCAAGGTTATCATGTTTCCAGATGATTCTCATGTCCCTCAGGGTTCTCCTGTAAAAGCAAGAACAACAAAAAATCCTGCCACTGAGAGGAAGAAAGGAGTTTAGAATGAGGGGATTATCCAGCGTGTGTCTATGTGGTGCTCTTTTCCAAGAGCATCAGAGGCTACCCATGCATATTTGTTCAGAGGGGTTTTCAGCACAAGTGGTACCTCGCCCACCGTGGGGAGGTCCACTAAGACAGGTTGTCCAGGGTAGTGTGATGGATTGTTTGCATTGTTGGGACCTTCCAGTGAAGGGATGATGCTTGGAGGTGTGGGGTAAAAAGCAGTAACTTTGGGGCAGCCATTCACCCCCCACCTGCCATTTACCCCCTTAACAGCCTCCCACAGTCAACAGTCCCAGTTTGCTTTCTGGGGCATAAGGAACCGCTTTAAAAGGCCATTTGTCCTTTCCACGATCCCGTTAGCCTGAGGGTAGTAAGGAGTATGAAAAGTCCACTTTATGCCTTTGGCTCTGGCCCAATCCTGAACCACCTTGGCAGTAAAGTGAGACCCGTTGTCAGACTGAATTTCTTGTGGCTTTGGAAAAGTTCCAAACCACCCCTGCAATGCTTTAACTGTATTATCACCTGTGGCCCTTTTAAAAGCATCAGCTTGTACCAACCCAGATACAATTTCCACTCCTACCAACACAAAATGTTTACCTCCTGACTTCTTAAAAGGACCAATATAATCTTCCTGCCACACATCCCACAAGCCTTTACCTTTCCTCAAATGCAGAGGGTCATCCTCCAAAGGATGCCTTTCCAGTCGCTTGCAGCACTGTTCGCAGGCCGATATGCATGTTTTACACATTTCCCTGGTGTCTGGCCAGCCGCGGGCGTGTGCTTCCTGATACAGATCTTTGGCACCTGTGTGCTACCTTTTTACATGTAACCATTCTAACAGTTGATTCCAATCCTCTGAAATAATTTCTTTTTTCAGGGGGCTAAGCCTTGCTAGTTCATCAACTCTGTTGTTCCATTCACCTGCTTGATTCCCATCAGTTTGATGAGAAGCTACCCAACCGACCAGAAAGTTTCCTTTACTGGCAATTTCTAGGATTTCTTTCCATTTATCTTTCTGCCACACTGGGATTGTGTTAACTTCCCAGCTATTCTGTTGCCAGAAAGGGAACCACTCAGTGCAGCCTTTGTATACTGCATATGAATCAGTGTAGATGGAAACAGGAGAAGTGTTTTGTGCCTCATGCTGGAAAACACTCCAGAGGGCTATGAGTTCTCCTACCTGAGCACTGCCCTCCCCTTTTGTGATAATTTTTTCACCAGATTAAATATGCAAGGCAGCCACCTTATATTTCCAAATTTTTCCTTCCCGCTTTGAGGAAGCATCTGTAAACCAACAGTTTGCTGCTAACTCAGGTGAGAATGGTGGTGCTACTTTTATTACAGAAGCAGGTTTGTCTTGGCTACTAGCCAGGCTTTCAGTGTCTCGTATTGCCAAGAATTTTGCAGCACCTTCTGTGACAGGAAAGCTATTGCAATAGTACTCTATTTGAGCATACCATTTCCTGACTGACGACTTTTGGGCTATGCCACCAGGTGGAGGGGTCCCATTAGTGACAGCTTTAATTACCTTGAAGGGACCTCTCAAGATGATAGCTTGCTGCCGTGTGATTTTTTCTACTTCAATGAGAGCTAAGCTAACAACAAACAATCCTTTTTCCCAGGTAGTGTGTCTTTTCTCAGCATCTTTAAAACCATGGGAAAAGAAGCTGACAGGCCTCGTTGGACCCTCAGGATCTCGCTGCCAGATGTGTATTGATAGTCCTGAGGAGGCAAATCCCCATTCCACTTGGAAAGGGTCTTTAGGGTGAATGGGCCCCAATGCCTGATGTGCTGTGGCTTCAAAAATCAGCAATTGTAATACTTCCTCCTGAGAAGGAGTCCAATCTCATTTGACTCCTTTCCTTAGTAAGTTGTAAAGGGGCCTAGCAATGACTGAGAAATCTGGGATATGTTTCCTCCAGAATACTAACAGTCCTAAGGCTTACTGGAGGTCTTTTTTGTTTTCGGGCATTTTTATTTGCTCTAAAGAAGTTAAAGTGTCAGGTGCAATGCATGTGCTACCAGATCGCCACCAAATTCCCAGAAATTTTACTTCCTGAGAAGGCTTTTGAATTTTCTCTGAAGGAATCTTTAAATCAAGGCTCTCCAGATGAGAGATTATATTCTGCTGGAGATCCCCCACTTCTTTAATTTCCTCTCCTCCCACCAAAATGTCATCAATGTATTGGTACACAGCTACAGTGTCAGGTTTAGGTATTTTTTCTAATTCCTTATCTAAAGCATGGTGTGCTAGTGTTGGAGAGTGTTTGTATCCCTGAGGGAGTCTGGTGAATGTGTACTGCTGTCCCTCCCATGTGAATGCAAAGCGATCCATGTCCTCTGGCTGTATAGGTATCATGAAGAACATGTCTTTGACATCTATGGTTGCCATGATTGTGTGAGCTTTCTTGTGTTGATGTTATCAATTCAGCTAAATTTGGCACTCCTGCAGTCAGAGGGTCAGTGTTGGCATTCAGCCTACGGTAATCAATTGTAAGTCTCTACTTTGTGTTGGGCTTTCGGACTGGCCACACGGGTGAATTGTATGGGGAGTGTGTGTTAATTATTATTCCTTGATCACGCAAATCCTGAATAACTGGTTTGATGCCTTCTCTAGCTTCAGAAGGCAAGGGATACTGTTTCACATTGATTATTTTACTGTAAGGCAGTGCAGGTGCGGTCTGAAGCAGCCTAATGTTAAGTGGCGGAGTGCCAAAAGACCACAGAAAACCCTCAGTGTCTTCCTGCAAGGACATCCATCCCTAGCAGATTATTCGGGATGTCCCCAATTACCATTTTGACAACCAATTGATTTTCTTCTCCAGGGAGTGTTACTTTGACCAGAGCAACATTCATTGGTTCTATGGTTCCTAAAGCATTAAGAACGCAGCATTGCCTTATTGTTGGAACAACTCCACACTTCTGAGCATCTCTATGTGTAAGTGCGGAGATCTGGGCTCCCGTATCAACAATTTATGTTACCAGAACTTTTTTGGGGCCCATGATTGCTGTAATTAACATGTCTCCTGGTTTATTTTTTGTGAGCATTCATAAGTAAACCCAACCTCCACCCCTTCGCTCACCTGTAAGCGGTGGAGATATTAGTTTCCCGAAAGCTCTGTTGGTGTAGATTCAGTGTTTGTGTTTTGGGGTACGGGCGGTTATGTTGGGCAGTTAAGTTGCTTAGGCTCTGTGAAAGAAGTTGCGAAAGAGTTACTTCCGGCTTACTGCTGGTGCTTTTCAGGAGACACGCAGCCAGGGTTTCACTGTCCAAGTTCTGTGAAAGAAGCTGAGAAACAGTTAATTTTGGCTCAGTGGCTGTGTTCTGTGGGAGAGGCTGAGACGCAGCTTCACTGCCCAGATTCCGAGGGAGAAGCTGGGAAAGGATTAACTTTGGCTCATTGCCTGTGTTCTGTGGGAGAGACTGTGATGTACTGTGTGTACTGTACTGTGTATTGGTAGGAGCGTTTGTTAGTTTCTGATGAGGTAGAGGGATCGGTGCACTAGGCTGGGTAGGGGGGTTTGGCCTCCCTAAATTCCAGTTAGTTATGATTTTCTGCAATTTTTCAAGTGGTAAACCATCCATTATGTCCCGGGGGACCCCTTTTTTATTCCCAGCATCCACCAGCATTGTCTGTTGGAAATTTGTTTTCCTGGTTCTGTGTTTTCAGGGTTAGGGGCTCCCATAAACCGGACACCTTTTGTTTTTTCTGATTTTTCCTCTAGGCTTTTTACAGGCCCATACTGTCTACAATAATTTATTAAATCAACTGCTACCTCACTCCATGTCCAAATTTTGCGGCTGCTGCTAGATGTGTCAGATGGTGTTGTGGGGCTCTGTGTTGGTGTATAGGGTGATGGGGCAGACTCAGACTGATCAGTGGAGTTGTTAAGAAATCTATCCAGTCTATCTATTGGGCTTAAAGCCATAATTGTTTTTTGAATAGTAATTGCTGTTGATTTCAATGTTTCTGGAAGCCCACGAATTAAAGGGGTCATAATTTCAGGCTTCACAGGCAGTTGCATTGGGGATTCAAAACCAGCAATTAATTTTCTCTTATGAATCATTTGCAAACATGCAGCTTTTTGTACACTTTCTAAGATCTGGTCGGAGGTAGTGGCAATTGCCAGGGGATCACCGCTTTCCAAGGGATTTATTCCCCCGGCCCAATAGGCTGCATGTTGTGTTAGAGACCAGGAGTCACGCTTATCTCCTGTTGTTAGGAAAACACCACGTCCCCAGTATCCACTGGCTTCTTGTTCAGTTAACTTAATCTGGTCTCCGCCAGTGAGAGACACACAGAACACATATTCCGTTTCTGATTCATGAGGAAGTCGTCCGAATTCCTTTTTCAATTTATTTAATTCGGTAGCGCTGAATGGTGTTTGTTTAGTTTTTATGTGGGGATCCAGGTCTTCATCATTAATATAATTATATTCAGTTTTAATAAAAAGTCTCAAACGAGGACAGCTATTTTCCCCACAATTTTTAACTGTTTCAGATTCTTTGTAAGGATAGTTTTGTTTTGCTGCCTCGAGCTCTTTGTATGGATAGATTTTTTTAATGCAAGATGTTCCTTTTTCTTCCTCCTCTGTAGAGGAGTTGATTTTGTGTATGTTTTTGGTGTGTTCTTCTCTGAGGGCAGCTCGCAGCATGTAAATTTCATTTCTATCCTCATTTAACTGCTTTTGCAAAATTTCAACTAAATTTTGAAGGGAGTCTATAATTATCATTTCCTCACTTCTCCATTTACAGCGGTTTTCTATGGCTGCAGTGAGACATGCTCCGAGAACTGAGCAAAGAATGTTCTTATTTTTACCTATTTTGAATTTTGATTTATGTTGCAGAGAACATATTCTATCAATGACATTTTCCAAATTAAACCAATTGTTCTCTGTCCAAGTTTCTCCACCAGATGACGGTTTTGCATTGTGTTTAGCAAGCAACGAGTAAAAGTCAGCTTTTGCTTTAGGATTGAGATTTTCATTCATTTTGTGTGAAGGGACCAGAACTATACCAGGGAGCTGATTTGTGAACTCAAGTTACACAATCATACAGACCTTTTTATGCCCTTTGTCTCCCTAGATAGCTGAAGAAACAAAATCTGTCTGGGAGGCACTGTTTTAATTGCTTCAGGTTTGTCCCTTCCTTTCCAGACAGTCCAGATACACAATCACACTCACACACGCACACAAATGTTTTCTTTGTGAGGGGACCAGAACCTAGAACAGGGGGAATGCCACTGAGCCTTTGCTGGGCCACCCCTTGCTCCATGTGTAGGTGAAGGGACAATATCTGTCTAAAAGGCACAGCTTAATTTCTTCAGGTCTGTCCCCTCCCTTTTAGACAGTCCAGGTACACAAATACAGCAGTAACAACAGTAACAGGTTCAGATACAACTCCAATACAACATCAATTCCAATATCAATATCAGGATTAGGAGGAGTATCAGTGTCGGTGTCCGTGCCGGTAAGATCAGTAACAGAAGTGACAGTAACAGTTTCCCCTGCTTTTGCACCGAAAAATCTTTTGTGCAATTCCAGAGCCTGTGTGCTCAATCAAGGGTGAGATTTGGCTTTGGCATATGCAGTCTGACGGAGATTACAGACTACACAGAACCTGCAAAATCTCACTGGCTACCATAATCCCATCCTCGTCGCCAATTATGTGAGGGTCCACCTGAAATGAACGGGTGACGAATGATTTTTTTGGTGCAAAAAATAACCAACAAAGGCACAGGGGTTTTGCAGTAACAAATCAACAAAATGCAATTTTATTAATGATAACCACAACTGAATATGCATTTGGTTAGGGAATCTGGGGAAGAGAAGGGTAAGACAACCCATATCGATGTCCCCTCATTGTCCCCTATATCGATGTCACCCCACTGCCCCCCCAATTCCGGGGGACACCCCAATTTCCCCGCGATGTGACAAGCAGGGACCAGGGACACCTCGCCCCCCTTGCGACGCCCCGAACCCCTCCGTGTCCCTTTGTCACTTTGTCCCCCCCATCTCCTCCCCGCTCCGCATCCCCCCTTCCAATCCACCCCCAAAATCCCCATTTTTCACCCCAAACCCCCTTTTTTTCTTTTAAAACCCCCATTTTTTCCACCCATCCCTTTTTTTCCCCTTTTTTTCCCCTATTCCCTGCTCCAACCCCAAAATAGCTGCGGGCTGTGACGTCACCGGGCGGGGCCCTCATTCGCACGGGGCTCTCGACCAATCAGAGGGCCGGGCGATGATGTCATGGGGGGGCGCTGGGGACCCCCCGCCCGGGATCTTCCAAAGCCGCGTTAAAGGAGCCGGGAGAGCGCCAGGAGCAGCGCGACCACCGCCGTGGGGTGAGTCCGGCAGCCCCCCATGGAATTTTTGGGAATTTTTTTGGGAATTTCGGCCGGTTCCGTTCAGGGCAGGAGGGTTAGGATGGATTTGGGGCGGGGGGCGTTGATGTATGGCAATTTTTTTGGGGGAAAAAAAGGATTTGGGGAGAGGAGCCCCTCGACCACCGCAGTGGGGTGAGTCTGACAGCCCCCGCTGGATTTTTGGGAATTTTTTTGCGGGCATTTTTTGGGAATTTTTTGGGAATTTTTGCCGGTTCCGTTCAGGGCAGGAGGGTTAGGATGGATTTGGGGTGGGGGGCGTTGATGTATGGCAATTTTTTGGGGCGGGGGGCGTAAAGGATGTGGGGAGAGAAAAGCAGCGCCGACCACCGCCGTGGGGTGAATGCGGTGGAAATTTTTGGGATTTTTTGGGAGCATTTTTGGGGCATTTTTTGGGAATTTTTGCCGGTTCCTTTCATAGCAGGAGGGTTTGGATGGATTTGGGGTGGGGTCGTTGATTTATGGCAATTTTTGGGGGGGAAAAAAGGATTTGGGGAGAGGAGCCCCTTGACCACCGCCGTGGGGTGAGTCCGGCAGCGCCCGCTGGATTTTTGGGAATTTTTTGCGGGCATTTTTTGGGAATTTTTTGGGAATTTTTGCCGGTTCCTTTCAGGGCAGGAGGGTTTGGATGGATTTGGGGTGGGGGGCGTTGATGTACGGCAATTTTTTTGGGGGGAAAAAAAGGATTTGGGGAGAGGAGCCCCGCGACCACCGCCGTGGGTGAGTCCGGCAGCCCCCCATGGAATTTTTGGGAATTTTTTTGGAATTTCGGCCGGTTCCGTTCAGGGCAGGAGGGTTAGGATGGATTTGGGGTGGGGGGCGTTGATGTATGGCAATTTTTTGGGCGGGGGGCGTAAAGGATGTGGGGAGAGAAAAGCAGCGCCGACCACCGCCGTGGGGTGAGTCCGGCAGCTGGAATTTTATGGGAATTTTTTGGGCTTTTTTGGGGAATTTTTTGGGAATTTCAGCTGGTTCCTTTCAGAGCAGCAGGGTTAGGATGGATTTGGGGTGGGGGCGTTGATGTATGGCAATTTTTGGGGTGGGGGGCGTAAAGGATGTGGGGAGAGAAAAGCAGCGCCGACCACCGCCGTGGGGTGAATGCGGTGGAAATTTTTGGGATTTTTTGGGAGCATTTTTGGGGCATTTTTTGGGAATTTCAGCCGGTTCCTTTCAGAGCAGGAGGGTTAGGATGGATTTGGGGTGGGGGGCGTTGATGTATGGCAATTTTTTGGGGGGAAAAAAAGGATTTGGGGAGAGGAGCCCCTCGACCACCGCCGTGGGGTGAGTCCGACAGCTGGAATTTTATGGGAATTTTTTGGGGCTTTTTTGGGGCATTTTTTGGGAATTTCAGCCGGTTCCGTTCAGGGCAGGAGGGTTAGGATGGATTTGGGGTGGGGGGCGTTGATGTATGGCAATTTTTTTGGGGGGGAAAAAAAGGATTTGGGGAGAGGAGCCCCTCGACCACCGCCGTGGGGTGAGTCCGACAGCTGGAATTTTATGGGAATTTTTTGGGGCTTTTTTGGGGCATTTTTTGGGAATTTTTGCCGGTTCCGTTCAGGGCAGGAGGGTTTGGATGGATTTGGGGGGTGTGGGGGGGGGGGTTTCAGGTATTTCAGATTTTGGGGGGGCGTAAATGATGTGGGGAGAGGAGCAGTGCGTCCGGCAGCGCCCACTGGAATTTCTGAGATTTTTTTTTTTTTAATTTTTGGGGCATTTTTGGGGATTTTTTGTGAATTTTTGGGACATTTTTTTGAGAATTTTTGGGGCATTTTTTGGGCATTTTTTGTGAATTTCTGGGGAATTTGGGGGAGGGTGGGTTTTATAATTTTGGAGGGAATTTTTGGGGATTATTTTGTGAATTTTTGGGGAATTTTAGCCCGTTCCGTTCACGCCAGGAGGGTTAGGATGGATTTGGGATGGAGGGGGCTGATGTATGGCAATTTTTGGGGCGTTTTCCAGCTGTCTGGAATTCCTTATCCCGTTCCTTTTTGAGATTTCCCCGCCCCATCCTCATCCTCATCCTCATCCTCATCCTCATCCTCATCCTCGGCTGCTGCCCCCAATTTGGGTTTTAGAGGAGGGATCAGTGTCCGCAACCCCCAGGATTCCCGAGGGATTCTGCACCCCCAGAATTCCCAGAATTTTCCGGGGATCCGCAGAATTCCCCCCACCCCCAAAATCCTTTAGGGACCCCCCCCCTCCAAAAATCCCGGGATCCTCAGGGACCCCCATTCCAGCATCCCCCAAAATCCCGGGGTTCTGCACCCTCAAAATCCTCGAGGCACCCAAACCCCCCCCAAAATCCCGAATTTTGAGCCCTCAAAAATCCTCGCAGGACCAGAATTCCCAAAAATTCCGGGATTTTGCCCCCCCAGCATCCTCGGGGGATCCGGACACCCCTAAAATCCTGGAATTCTGCACCCTCAAAATCCTCGGGGAGACCGGAACCCCCCTAAAATCCCGGGATTCTGCACCCTCAAAATCCTCTGGGAACCAAAATCCCTGGATTTCCCCCCCCACCCCAGCATCCTCGGGGACCCGATCCCCCCCAAAATCCCGGGATTCTGCACCCTCAAAATCTTTGGGGGACCCGAAACCCCCCCAAAATCCTGGAATTCTGCATCCTGAAAATCCTCGGGGGGACCAGAACCCCCCTAAAATCTTGGAATTCTGCACCCTCAAAATCTTTGGGGGACCCGAATCCCCCCACAAAATCCTGGAATTCTGCACCCTCAAAATCTTTGGGGGACCAGAATCCCCCCACAAAATCCTGGGATTCTGCACCTCCCTTCATATTCAAGGGACCAAAACCCCCCAAAATCCTGGAATTCTGCACCCTCAAAATCCTCGGGGAGACCGGAACCCCCCCAAAATCCTGGGATTCTGCACTCTCAAAATCCTCGGGGGGACCAGAACCCCCCCCAAAATCCTGGAATTCTGCACCCTCAAAATCCTCACACGACTGGAATCCCCCTAAAATCCCAGGAATCTGCACCCTCAAAATCCTCTGGGGACCAAAAACCCCCCAAAATCCCAGGATTTTGCCCCCCGTCCCGCATCCTCAGGGGACCAAAAGCCCCAAAATCCTGGGATTCTGCACCCTCAAAATCCTCTGGGGACCAAAAAGCCCCCAAAATCCCAGGATTTTGCCCCCCCCCCCTGCATCCTTGGGGGACCAAAAACCCCCCAAAATCCCGGGATTTTGCACCCTCAAAATCCTTGGGGAGACCGGACTCCCCCTAAAATCCTGGGATTCTGCATCCTCAAAATCCTCACACGACTGGAATCCCCCTAAAATCCCGGGAATCTGCACCCTCAAAATCCTCTGGGGACCAAAAAGCCCCCAAAATCCCAGGATTTTGCCCCCCCCCCTGCATCCTTGGGGGACCAAACCCCCCAAAATCCTGGGATTTTGCACCCTCAAAATCCTTGGGGAGACCGGACTCCCCCTAAAATCCTGGGATTCTGCGCCCTCAAAATCCTCACAGGACTGGAATCCCCCTAAAATCCTGGGATTCTGCATCCTCAAAATCCTCGGGACACCCAAATCCCCATAAAATCCCAGGATTTCACCCCCATCATATTCGGGGGACCGAAACCCCCCCAAAATCCCGGGATTTCACCCCCCCAACATCCACAGAGTCCCAAATTCCCAGGGCGGACCCCGCTCGCTCTGCATTCCTGGGATCCCGACCCTGCTCCAAATTTTATCCTGTTATCCTGGGATTTCAGCATTCCTGGGATTTTGCACCCCCCCCACCCCTCGAGGGCTGCGCCAGCCCCACCCAGACCCCCCCTTAAAATGTGGAATTCCTGCTGGTGGAATCGGCCACTGGAATTTTTATCCCGGGAAATGGAAAAAGGGATGGAGGGGGGAGGGAAAAGGAGCTGCCATCCCATTTTTTCCCCCTCTGGAAATTTTTTCCCAATTTTCCACAGGCAGGGAATGGGGAGCCACCCCCCACAAATCCCTTCCCATTCCTTCATCCATGGGTGGATGATTTTTCCAGGGAAAAAAATGGGAGAGAGGAGATGATGGGAGATGGGAGATGGGAGATGGGAGGGTCCTTCCTATGGAATTCAGGGTGGGAAAATGGAAAAGGCAGCCCTGCGGAGGGTGGATCCTGCAGGATCCATCGCCCTGCCACGTGCGGATGGCTGGGAATGGGATAACCTGGGTTGGGAATGGGATCCCGTGTTTTGGGAATGGGATCGTGTGGTCAGGGATGGGATAACCTGGTTGGGAATGGGATCCCGTGTTTTGGGAATGGGATCGTGTGGTTGGAAATGGGATTGTGTGGCTGGGAATGGGATTGTGCAGCCAGGAATAGGATGGTGTGGTTTGGAATGGGATCACAGGGTTGGGAATGGGATTGTTTGGTTGGGAATAGGATCGTAGAGTTGGGAATGGGATCACATGGTTGGGAATGGGATTTTGTGGCTGGGAATGGGATTGTGTGGCTGGGAATGGGATCTCATGGTTGGGAATGGGATCCTGTGGCTGAGAATGGGATCTCATGGTTGGGAATGGGATTTTGTGGTCAGGAATGGGATTGTGTGGTTGGGAATGGGATAGTGCGGTTTGGAATGGAATCAAGTGGTTGGGAGTGGGTTTGAGTGGGCGGGAATGGGATCATGAGGTTGGGAATGGGGTCACATGGTTGGGAATGGGATTGTGAATTTGGGAATGGGATTGTTTGGTTGGGAATAGGATTGTAGAGTTGGGAATGGGATCACATGGTTGGGAATGGGATCCTGTGGCTGGGAATGGGATCCCATGGTTGGGAATGGGATTGCGTGGTCAGGAATGGGATTTCATGGTTGGGAATCGGATTGTGTGGTTTGGGAATAGGATGGTGTGGTTGGGAATGGGATTTCGTGGTTGGGAATGGGATTTTGTGGCCAGGAATGGGATTGTGTGGCTGGGAATAGGATGGTGTGGTTTGGGAATAGGATGCTGTGGTCGGGAATGGGATCCCCTCACTGGAATGGGATGGTGCGATTTGGAATGGGATTTTGTGGCTGGGAATGAGATTTTGCAGCCAGAAATGGGATGGTGTGGTTTGGAATGGGATCACATGGTTGGGAATGGGATTGTGTGGTTTGGAATGGGATTTTGTGGTTGGGAACGGGATTTTGTGGTTGGGAATGGGATTGCCTGTCTGGGAATGGGATACAATGGTTGGGAATGGGATTGTGTGGCCAGGAATGGGATCGTGTGGTTTGGAATGGGATCGTGTGGTCTGGAATGGGTTGGCGTGGTTGGGAATGGAATTGTGTGGCTGGGAATGGGATCCCATGGTTGGGAATGGGATTTTGTGGCTGGGAATGGGATCCCATGGTTGGGAATGGGATTTTGTGGCTGGGAATGGGATGCCATTTCCGGGAATGGGATTGTTTGGCTGGGAATGGGATTGTGTGGTCAGGAAAGGGATCACCTGGCTGGGAATGGGATCGAGGGGTTGGGAATGGGATTTTGTGGTTGGGAATGGGATGGTGTGGTTTGGAATGGGATCCCGTGGTTGGGAATGGGATTGCATGGTTTGGAATGGATTTGAGTGGGCGGGAATGGGATTTTGCGGTTGGGAATGGAATCATGTGGCCAGGAATGGGATGGTGTGGTTTGGAATGGGATCGTGTGGCCAGGAATGGGATTGTGTGGCCAGGAATGGGATGGCAAGGTTTGGAATGGGATCGTGTGGCCAGGAATGGGATTGTGTGGCCAGGAATGGGATGGTGTGGTTTGGAATGGGATCACGGGGTCGGGAATGGGATTGTTTGGTTGGGAATAGGATTGTAGAGTTGGGAATGGGATCACATGGTTGGGAATGGGATCCTGTGGCTGAGAATGGGATCCCATGGTTGGGAATGGGATCCCGTGGTTGGGAATGGGATTGTGTGGCTGGGAATGGGATTTCGTGGTTGGGAATGGGATTGTGTGGTTGGGAATGGGATTTTGTGGCCAGGAATGGGTTTGCGTGGCCAGGAATAGGATGGTGTGGTTTGGAATGGGATCACGTGGTTGGGAGTGGGTTCGAGTGGGCGGGAATGGGATTGTGAGGTTGGGAATGGGATCACATGGTTGGGAATGGGATGCAATGGCCGGGAATGGGATGGTGTGGCTTGGAATGGGATTGTGTGGTCAAGAATGGGATCACCTGGCTGGGAATGGGATCACGTGCTTGGGAATGGGATTGTGTGGCTGGGAATGGGATCCCATGGTTGGGAATGGGATTGTGTGGCTGGGAATGGGATTGTGTGGCTGGGAATGGGATCCCATGGTTGGGAATGGGATTGCATGGTTGGGAATGGGATTGTGTGGCTGGGAATGGGATCATGTGCTTGGGAATGGGATTTTGTGGCTGGGAATGGGATCCCATGGTTGGGAATGGGATTGTGTGGCTGGGAATGGGATCATGTGCTTGGGAATGGGATCATCTGATCAGGAATGGGATTGCCTGTCTGGGAATGGGATCCCATGGTTGGGAATGGGATTGTGTGGCTGGGAATGGGATCATGTGCTTGGGAATGGGATCATCTGATCAGGAATGGGATTGCCTGTCTGGGAATGGGATCCCATGGTTGGGAATGGGATTGTGTGGCTGGGAATGGGATCATGTGCTTGGGAATGGGATCATCTGATCAGGAATGGGATTGCCTGTCTGGGAATGGGATCATGTGCTTGGGAATGAGATTTTGTGGCTGGGAATGAGATCGTGTGGCCGGGAGTAGGATGGAGTGGTTTGGAATGGGATCACGTGATCAGGAATGGGATGGTGGGGTCGGAAATGGGATTGTGCTGCCAGGAATGGGATGACGTGATCGGGAATGGGATCATCCCATCCACGCCAGGATTTTGGGGTGACACCAGCAGATCCCCTGGCACATCCCGCTCCCGTTGGGAAGGGGACAGGGAGGGAATTCCCTCCTCCAAATCCCTGGAAAATCGGCTCCATCCAGGCAGGAACGGGGCTGGGCCCCTCCCCTCCCATCCAGCCGTATCCATAGGGATGGATCCCGTTTCCCGGCCCTGGTGGGCGATCCCCACATTCCATCCCGTGGGAACGCCACGTGAGGGCTGGATCCCAGGGAAAAGATGGATTTGGAGTGGGAATGTTGGAGCCAGGGAATGGCTTCCAGCCGGGTTATCCATGGATAACCAGAATCCAGGAATCCATCCCTGCCCAAGCCCCACCACCCCTGCCTGGAAAAGCAGATCCCAACCGGATATTCCCAGATTTTCTCCCTGTTCCCACCCCCAGCAGCCTCTGGAAGGTGCTGCCGGGTTATTTTTGGGATTTCCGAGGCAGATCCCAGGGAAAAGATGGATTTGGGGTGGGAATGCTGGAACCAGGGAATGACTTCCAGCTGGGTTATCCATGGATAACCAGAATCCAGGAATCCAGGAACACATCCCCACCCCATCCCCACCATCCCTTCCTGGAAAAGCGGATCCCAACTGGATATTCCCAGATTTTCTCCCTGTTCCCACCCCCAGCAGCCTCTGGAAGCTGTGGCCAGGTTATTTTTGGGATTTCCGAGGCAGATCCCAGGGGAAAGATGGATTTGGGGTGGGAATGCTGGAGCCAAGGAATGGCTTCCACCTGGGTTATCCATGGATAACCGGAATCCAGGAATCCAGGAATCCACCCCTGCCCCATCCCCACCATCCCTGCCTGGAAAAGCGGATCCCAACCGGATATTCCCAGATTTTCTCCCTGTTCCCACCCCCAGCAGCCTCTGGAAGCTGTGGCCGGGTTATTTTTGGGATTTTCTGGGCAGATCCCAGGGGAAAGCTGGATTTGGGGTGGGAATGCCGGAGCCAGGGAATGGCTTCCAGCCGGGTTATCCATGGATAACCAGAATCCAGGAATCCATCCCCGCCATCCCTGGAAAAGTGGGTCCCAGTCAGATATTCCCAGATTTTCTCCCTGTTCCCACCCCCAGCAGCCTCTGGAAGCTGCGGCCGGGTTATTTTTGGGATTCCAGCAGGATTTGGAAATGAGGGCTGGGATTTTATCGGGATGGGTGGAGCGTGGCTCAGCCCTGGAACGCTCATTCCCTCAGGAGCTGCAGGGATTTAAGGATCCCTGTTTTGCAGGAGGGATTTGTGGATCAAAACCCGGGAATAATCCCCAAATCCCACCTCGTTCCATGCTTTGGAAAGGTGTTTCCACATTCCCACACCAAAAAACCCCGGGAATGGGGAACAGCCTGGATTATCCCGGTTTTCAGCATTCCCAAGTCCCATTCCAAGCCCTGGGGGTGGGTGAGGGTCCTGGAGATCCTGGGAATGATCCCAGTGGGATGCAGGAGAGGATGCTGGAGCATCGGGAAGGGGGAGCTGAGGACTGGGAATGTCGTGACATGAGTGGAGGGAATTGGAGAGGGAATTTGGGAGAGGTCCGGGTGTGTCCAGGTGTGTCCAGGTGTGTCCAGGTGTGTCCGTGCGTGGCTCCCGGCACGTGTCCTCACACGTGTGGGTTGGGAATGTGGAGCTGGGAAGGGCGGAGCGCCCCAGGAATATCCCACGGGATGTGTCCGTCATTGCGGCGTCTGCGCGTCCCATCCCATCATCCAGTGTGGTCCTGTCCCGTTATCCCATCCCATCCCAACTCATCCCATCCCATCCCATCATCCCATCCCATCCCATCCCATCCCATCCCATCCCATCCCATCATCCCATCCCATCCCATCATTTCAGTGTGTTCGCATCGCATTATCCCATCTCGTTATCCCATCATCCCATCCTGTTATCCCATTATCCCATCCCATCCCGTTATCCCATCCCATCCATCCCATCCTATTATCCCATCCCATCCATCCTGTCAACCCATCACTCCAGTGTGTTCCTGTCCCATTATCCCATCCCATCCCGTCCCATCCCATCCTATCCCATTCCATCCTACCCCATTATCCCATCCCATCCCATCCCATCCCATCCCATCCCATCCCATCCCATCCCATCCCACAGAATCCCATCACTCCAGTGTGTTCCTGTCCCATTATCCCATCCCATCCCAACTCATCCCATCCCTTCCCATCCCATCCCATTCTCATTCCATTATCCCAATGCATTCCCATCCCAAATCATCTCATCCCACCCCATTATCCCAGTGCATTCCCATCCCATCCCATCATCCCATCCCAACTCATCCCATCCCAAATCACCCCATCCCATTATCCCATCCCACACAATCCCATCACTCCAGTCTATTCCTGCCCCATTATCCCATCCCATTATCCCATCCCATCCCATCCCATCCCATCCCATCCCATCCCATCCCATCCCAACCCATTCCATCCCAACTCATCCCATCCCATTATCCCATCCCACACAATCCCATCACTCCAGTGTGTTCCTGTCCCAATATCCCATGGATCCCATCCCATCCCGTTATCCCATCCCATCTCAAATCATCCCATCCCATTATCCCATGGATCCCATCCCATCCCAAATAATCCCATCCCATTATCCCATTCCATCAAATCCCAAATCATCCTATCCAAAATCATCCCTTCCCATCTCATCCTCATCCCATCCTCATCCCATTATCCCATCCCATCACGCCAGTGTGTTCCCATTCTATTATCCCATCCTATTATCCCATCCTGTTTTCCCATCCCATCCCATCCCATCCCAAATCATCCCATCCATTATCCCATGGATCCCATCCCATCCCATCCCATCCCATCCCATCCCATCCCATCCCATCCCATCCCACCCCTTTATCCCACTATCCCAATATCCCATTATCCCATCCCACCATCCCATTCCCAGGTCCCCACCACTGACCCGATCCTTTCTTTCCCTCCGCAGGCCCAGGATCGCTCTTCCTGCAGAATTCCAAGAATTTCCTCACCATGACTCTGGCAGGTACGCCACCCCAAACTCCCCCCCATGGCACCCCAAATCCATCCCGGGGTGTCCCGGGCTCATCCCGACCCTGGAATTCTCCCCAAATCCCATCCTGATCCAGGAATGCTCCCCAAATCCATCCCGGGGTGTCCCGGGCTCATCCCGACCTGGGAATGCTCCCCAAATCCCATCCTGGGGTGTCCCAGGGTCATCCTGATCCTGGAATGCTCCCCAAATCCATCCCGGTTTTTCCCGACCCTGGAATTCTGCCCAAATCCATCCCGGGCTCATCCTGACCCTGGAATTCTCCCCAAATCCCATCCTGATCCGGGAATGCTCCCCAAATCCATCCCGGGGTGTCCCGGGCTCATCCCAACCCTGGAATGCTCCCCAAATCCATCCCGGGCTCATCCCGACCCTGGAATTCTCCCCAAATCCATCCCGGGCTCATCCCGATCCTGGAATTCTCCCCAAATCCATCCCGGGCTCATCCTGATCCTGGAATTCTCCCCAAATCCATCCCGGGCTCATCCTGATCCTGGAATTCTCCCCAAATCCATCCCAGGCTCATCCCAACCCTGGAATTCTCCCCAGATTCATCCCGGGCTCATCTCAACCCTGGAATTCTCCCCAAATCCATCCTGGGGTGTTCCAGGCTCATCCTGATCCTGGAATGCTCCCCAAATCCATCCCGGGCTCATCTCAATCCTGTAATTCTCCCCAAATCCATCCTGGGTGTTCCAGGCTCATCCTGATCCTGGAATTCTCCCCAAATCCATCCTGGGCTCATCCCAATCCGGCAATGCTCCCCAAATCCATCCCGGGCTCATTGTGATCCTGGAATTCTCCCCAAATCCATCCCAGGCTCATCCTGACCCTGGAATGCACCCCAAACCCATCCTGTGGTGTCCCGGGCTCATCCTGACCCTGGAATTCTCCCCAAATCCATCCCGGGCTCATCCTGATCCTGGAATGCTCCCCAAATCCATCCCAGTTTGTCCCGACCCTGGAATTCTCCCCAAATCCATCCCGGGCTCATCCCGACCCTGGAATGCTCCCCAAATCCATCCCGGGCTCATCCTGACCCTGAAATTCTCCCCAAATCCATCCTGGGCTCATCCCAACCCTGGAATTCTCCCCAAATCCATCCCGGGCTCATCCCAACCCTGGAATTCTCCCCAAATCCATCCCAGGCTCATCCCGACCCTGGAATTCTCCCCAAATCCATCCTGGGCTCATCCCGACCCTGGAATTCTCCCCAAATCCATCCCGGGCTCATCCCGACGCTGGAATGCACCCCAAACCCATCCTGTGGTGTCCCGGGCTCATCCCGACCCTGGAATTCTCCCCAAATCCCATCCTGATCCAGGAATGCTCCCCAAATCCATCCCGGGGTGTCCCGGGCTCATCCCGACCCTGGAATTCTCCCCAAATCCATCCTGGTGGTGACAAACCGGGATTGACAGCCTGGGACCATCCCGAGTCATTCCCGAGTTTTCCCTTTGCACCTCTGGATCCTTGGCTGATCCTTCTTGGAATGTTTGGGGCTGGCCACCATCCCGATCCCTTCCATGGGATGTGGAATTTCCCAATCCCTCTGATCCTGATCCCATCCCTTTCCTGGGATGTGGAATTCTCCCATCCCTCTGATCCTGATCCCACTCCTCTCCTGGGATTTGGAATTTCCCCCATCCCTCTGATCTGAATCCCATCCCTTCCATGGAATGTGGAAGTTCCCAATCCCTCTGATCCTGATCCAAATCCCTTTCCTGGGATGTGGAAATTTCCCCCATCCCTCTGATCCTGATCCCATCCCTTTCCTGGAATTTGGAATTTCCCCCATCCCTCTGATCCGAATCCCATCCCTTCCATGGAATGTGGAAGTTCCCAATCCCTCTGATCCCGATCCCATCCCTTTCCTGGAATTCAGAATTTCCCACATCCCTCTGATCCCTATTCCATCCCTTCCCTGACATTTGGAATTTCTCAATTCTTCTGATCCCAATGCCAATCCTTTTCCTGGGATGTGGAAATTTTCCCCATTCCTCTGATCCTGATCCCACTCCTCTCCTGGAATTTGGAATTTCCCCCATCCCTCTGATCCTGATCCCATCCCTTTCCTGGAATGTAGAATTCACTTCATCCCTCTGATCCCCATCCCATCCCTTCCCTGACATTTGGAATTTCCCAATCCCTCTGATCCCAATCCCAGCTTTTCCCTGACATTTGGAATTCCCTCCATCCCATTTTCCCCCCATCCCAACCCTTCCCTGGCCCTTCCATCCCTCTGATCCCACTTGGAATTCCCTCCATCCCTTTGTCCCAATCCCAACCCTTTCCTGGCCCATGGAGCCCCTTCCAACCCTCTGATCCCAATCCCAAAACTTCCCTGGCACTTGGAATTCCCTCCATCCCATTTTCCCCCATCCCAACCCTTTCCCTGGCCCTTCCATCCCTCTGATCCCACTTGGAATTCCCTCCATCCCGTTTTTCCCAATCCCAACCCCTTCCCTGATCCACAGAGCTCTTTCCATCCCTCTGATCCCAATCCCAAACTTTTCCTGTCGCATGGAAATCCCCCAACCGCTCTCATCCCAATCCCAACCCTTTCCCATCGCTTGGAGCCTTTCCATCCTTCCGACCCCTATCCCAAAACTTCCCTGACCCTTGGAATTCCCTCCATCCCGTTTTCCCCCATCCCAACCCTTCCCTGACCCACAGAACCCCTCTGATCCCACTTGGAATTCCCTCCATCCCATTTTTCCCATCCCAACCCTTTCCTGGCCCATGGAGCCCCTTCCAACCCTCTAATCCCAATCCCAAAACTTCCCTGGCACTTGGAATTCCCTCCATCCCTTTTCCCCCATCCCAACCCTTCCCTGCCCTTTTCATCCCTCTGATCCCACTTGGAATTCCCTCCATCCCACCCCTTCCCTGGCACTTGGAATTCCCTCCATCCCTTTTTTCCCTCCATCCCAACCCCTTCCCCAGCCCACAGAGCTCCTCTGATCCCACTTGGAATTCCCTCCATCCCGGTTTTCCCCCATCCCAAACCTTTCCCTGGCCCTTCCATCCCTCTGATCCCACTTGGAATTCCCTCCATCCCATTTTCCCCCATCCCAACCCTTTCCTGGCCCTTCCATCCCTCTGATCCCACTTGGAATTCCCTCCATCCCATTTTTCCCAATCCCAACCCTTTCCCTGGCCCAAAGAACCCTTCCATCCCTCTGATCCCACTTGGAATTCCCTCCATCCCATTATTTTCCCAACCCTTCCCTGCCCTTTTCATCCCTCTGATCCCACTTGGAATTCCCTCCATCCCGGTTTTCCCCCATCCCAAACCTTTCCCAGGCCCTTGGAATTCCCTCCATCCCATTTTCCCCCCAATCCCAACGCCCGGATCCCCTCTGATCCCGATCCCGCCGTCTCTTCCCAGCCTACAAGGAGAAGATGAAGGAGCTGCCCCTCGTCTCCCTCTTCTGCTCCTGCTTCCTCTCGGATCCCCTCAACAAACCGACCTACGCCTACGAAGGTGGGACCCCCTTTCCCAAACTTGGGAATTCCGGGATTTCTGGAGGGATTTGACCCCTCCTTGGCACGAGCAGGGTCACCCTTGAGCACAGAAGCTCCGGAATTTTCTGGGAATTCAGCACAAGGCTGGGTTGGGATCTGGAGGGGCTTGGGAAGACCCAGCTCCCTCAGATCTCCCAAATATTCCCAATCCCGGGAATTCCGGGATTTCTGGTGGGATTCAAACCCCCCTCGGCACAATCAGGGTCACCCTTGAGCACAGAAGCTGCGGAATTTTCTGGGAATTCAGCACAAGGATGGGTTGGGATCTGGAGGGGCTTGGGAAGACCCAGCTCCCTCAGATCTCCCAAATATTCCCAATCCCGGGAATTCTGGGATTTCTGGGGGGATTTGACCCCTCCTCAGCATGAGCAGGGTCACCCTTGAGCACAGAAGCTGCGGAATTTTCTGGGAATTCAGCACAAGGATGGGTTGGGATCTGGAGGGGCTTGGGAAGACCCAGCTCCCTCAGATCTCCCAAATATTCCCAACCCCGGGAATTCTGGGATTTCTGGGGGGATTCGACCCTTCCTCAGCATGAGCAGGGTCAGCCTGGAGCACAGCAGGTCCGGAATTTTCTGGGAATTCAGCACAAGGATGGGTTGGGATCTGGAGGGGCTTGGGAAGACCCAGCTCCCTCAGATCTCCCAAATATTCCCAACCCTGGGAATTCCAGGATTTCTGGTGGGATTCAAACCTTCCTTGGCACGAGCAGGGTCACCCTTGAGCACAGAAGCTGCGGAATTTTCTGGGAATTCAGCACAAGGATGGGTTGGGATCTGGAGGGGCTTGGGAAGACCCAGCTCCCTCAGCTCTCCCAAATATTCCCAACCCAATCCCATGGATGAGTTGGGATCCAGCAGGGGTTCATTCCTTCATCCCAGAATGCAAAATCCATAATTTTCAGCTCCAGGTGATTCATCCCAATCCATGTCCAGAACCTTGGGTGGCTCCTCCAGGTTCTCTGGAAGGATCCACACTGGAACAGGGATCACGATCCCATTCCCAATTCCCAGAGCAGGGAGAGATGGAGAGACAGGAACATTCCCAACCCTCAGCTCTCCCAAATATTCCCAACCCAATCCCATGGATGAGTTGGGATCCAGCAGGGCTTCATTCCTTCATCCCAGAACGCAAAATCCATAATTTCCAGCTCCAGGTGATTCATCCCAATCCCTGTCCAGAGGCCATGGAAAATCCTTGGGTGGCTCCTCCAGGTTATCTGGAAGGATCCACACTGGAACAGGGATCACATTTCCTGTTCCAAATTCCCAAAGCAGGGAGAGATGGAGAGACAGGAACATTCCCAACCCTCAGCTCTCCCAAATATTCCCACCTCAGCCCCATCCATGGATTGGGATCCAGAGGAGCTTTGGGAGCTCTTCATTCCCTCATCCCATATCCATATTTTTCAGCTCCAGGTGATTCATCCCAATCCATGTCCAGAGGCCATGGAAAATCCTTGGGAGGCTCCTCCAGGTTATCTGGAAGGATCCACACTGGAACAGGGATCACATTTCCTGTTCCAAATTCCCAAAGCAGGGAGAGATGGAGAGACAGGAACATTCCCAACCCTCAGCTCTCCCAAATATTCCCAGGTGGGCCCCATCCATGGATTGGGATCCAGAGGAGCTTTGGGAGCTCTTCATTCCCTCATCCCATATCCATATTTTTCAGCTCCAGGTGATTCATCCCAATCTGTGTCCAGAGGCCATGGAAAATCCTTGGGTGGCTCCTCCAGGTTATCCATGGGGATCCACACTGGAACAGGGATCACGATCCCATTCCCAATTCCCAGAGCAGGGAGAGATGGAGAGACGGGAACATTCCCAACCCTCAGCTCTCCCAAATATTCCCACCTCAGCCCCATCCATGGATTGGGATCCAGAGGAGCTTTGGGAGCTCTTCATTCCCCCATCCCATATCCATATTTTTCAGCTCCAGGTGATTCATCCCAATCCCTGTCCAGAGGCCATGGAAAATCCTTGGGGGGGCTCCTCCAGGTTATCCATGGGGATCCACACTGGAACAGGGATCACGATCCCATTCCCAATTCCCAGAGCAGGGAGAGATGGAGAGACGGGGACATTCCCAACCCTCAGCTCTCCCAAATATTCCCAACCTGATGATCCCATGGATGAGTTGGGATCCAGCAGGGGTTAATTCCTTCATCCCAGAATGCAAAATCCATAATTTCCAGCTCCAGGTGATTCATCCCAATCCATGTCATGAACCTTGGGTGGCTCCTCCAGGTTCTCTGGAAGGATCCACACTGGAACAGGGATCACGATCCCATTCCCAATTCCCAGAGCAGGGAGAGATGGAGAGACAGGAACATTCCCAACCCTCAGCTCTCCCAAATATTCCCAGGTGGGCCCCATCCATGGATTGGGATCCAGAGGAGCTTTGGGAGCTCTTCATTCCCTCATCCCATATCCATAATTTTCAGCTCCAGGTGATTCATCCCAATCTGTGTCCAGAGGCCATGGAAAATCCTTGGGTGGCTCCTCCAGGTTCTCTGGAAGGATCCACACTGGAACAGGGATCACGATCCCGTTCCCAATTCCCAGAGCAGGGAGAGATGGAGAGACAGGAACATTCCCAACCCTCAGCTCTCCCAAATATTCCCACCTCAGCCCCATCCATGGGAATCCCAGATTTTTCTACCCCACCTCCCACATCCCTGAACCCCAGGGATGCATTTGGGCTAAACCTGGATGAAACTCACGGATACCAGGAATGGCAGAATCCCACTGTGGGGTCCCACAGGTGCCAAAATCTGGGAATGGGAATTCCCAACGCTTTTTTTCCCCCCAACCCAGACACGGTGGACCTGACCTGGTGCGTCATCTCCGACATGGAGGTGATCGAGCTCAACAAGCGCACCTCGGGCCAATCCTTCGAGGTCATCCTGAAGCCTCCGTCCTTCGACGGAATTCCCGAATTCAACGCCTCCCTGCCCCGGCGCCGCGACCCTTCCCTGGAGGAGATCCAGAAGAAGCTGGAAGCGGCCGAGGAGAGGAGAAAGGTGGGTGAATTCTCTCCTTGGTTTTCGGATTCCCCATTTTTGGGTTGAGAATTCCTCCCATTTTTGGGTTGAGAATTCCCCCCCATTTTTGGGTTGAGAATTCCTTCCCATTTTTGGGTTCAGAATTCCCCCCCATTTTTGCTTTGAAAATTCCTCCCATTTTTGGGTTGAGAATTCCCTCCCATTTTTGGGTTGAGAATTCCCCCCATTTTTGTTTTGAGAATTCCTCCCATTTTTGGGTTGAGAATCGATGATTTTATCCCGGGAATTTTCCCCCCACAGTACCAGGAGGCGGAGCTGCTGAAGCACCTGGCGGAAAAGCGGGAACACGAGCGGGAGGTGATCCAGAAGGCCATCGAGGAGAACAACAACTTCATCAAGATGGCCAAGGAGAAGCTGGCGCAGAAGATGGAGTCCAACAAGGAGAACCGCGAGGCGCACCTGGCGGCCATGCTGGAGCGCCTCCAGGAGAAGGTGGGCGCCGGGAAAACGGGGTTGGGATGAGTCGGGATTTTCGGGATAATGGCGGCTCTTGGGGGGTCCCACTTCCATTCCGACCCACTGGGATTGGGGGGTCCTGACTGCATGGATCCGTAGGGTTGGGAGAAGTTGGAGGTTTGGGATCTGGGTCTTGTCCATGGACAAGCAAAGCCCTTCCTTTTCCCGTGTCCCGTCAAGGTGGGACTCAGAATCCCAGGAATTGTAGAATCCCGGGATGGTTGGGTTGGAAGGGACCTTTAGGATCATCCAGTTCCACCCCCAGCACCTTCCACTGTCCCAAATTTCTCCAAGCCCCGTCCAACCTTTCCTTGGACTATCCCAGGTTGCTCCAACCTTTCCTTGGACTATCCCAGGTTGCTCCAACCTTTCCTTGGACTATCCCAGGTTGCTCCAACCTTTCCTTGGACTATCCCAGGTTGCTCCAATCCCTGTCCAACCTTTCCTTGGACTATCCCAGGTTGCTCCAACCTTTCCTTGGACTATCCCAGGTTGCTCCAACCATTCCTTGGACTGTCTCAGGTTGCTCCAACATCTCCTTGGACTATCCCAGGTTGCCCCAATCCCCTCCAACCTCTCCTTGGACTACCCAGGTTGCTCCAACCTTTCCTTGGACTATCCCAGGTTGCTCCAACCTTTCCTTGGACTATCCCAGGTTGCTCCAACCTTCCAACCATTCCTTGGACTATCCCAGGTTGCTCCAAGCCCCTTCCAACCTTTCCTTGGACTATCCCAGGTTGCTCCAACCTTTCCTTGGACTATCCCAGGTTTCTCCAACCTCTCCTTGGACTATCCCAGGTTTCTCCAGCCTTTCCTTGGACTATCCCAGGTTTCTCCAACCTTTCCTTGGACTATCCCAGGTTGCTCCAACCCCCCTCCAACCATTCCTTGGACTATCCCAGGTTGCTCCAACCTCTCGGACTATCCCAGGTTGCTCCAATCCCTGTCCAACCTTTCCTTGGACTATCCCAGGTTGCTCCAACCTTTCCTTGGACTATCCCAGGTTGCTCCAAACCCCCTCCAACCATTCCTTGGACTATCCCAGGTTTCTCCAATCCCTGTCCAACCTTTCCTTGGACTATCCCAGGTTGCTCCAACCCTTTCTTGGACTGTCTCAGGTTGCTCCAACCTCTTCTTGGACTATCCCAGGTTGCTCCAACCTTTCCTTGGACTATCCCAGGTTTCTCCAACCTTTCCTTGGACTATCCCAGGTTGCTCCAACCTCTCCTTGGACTATCCCAGGTTGCTCCAAACCCCTTCCAACCTTTCCTTGGACTATCCCAAGTTTCCCCAATCCCTGTCCAACCTTTCCTTGGACTATCCCAGGTTGCTCCAACCTTTCCTTGGACTATCCCAGGTTGCTCCAACCTCTCGGACTATCCCAGGTTTCTCCAATCCCTGTCCAACCTTTCCTTGGACTATCCCAGGTTGCTCCAACCTTTCCTTGGACTATCCCAGGTTGCTCCAAGCCCCTCCCAACCTTTCCTTGGACACTTCCAGAGATCCAGGGGCAGCCCCAATTTCCAGAATTTCCAGAATTTCTCTGGGAATTCCATCCCAGCCCCATCCCCACCACCACTCCTCCCCTGGCACTTTTCCCACCTCCGGGCTGGCGGATCTTCCCCCGCGTCCCTTCCCAGGGATCCGGCAGCTCCCCAGCTCCGCGCTGGGAGCCATTCCCGCCCTTCCAGCCCTGTTCTCTCTCCCGAATCAGGTCTGTTCCCAACCTCCGCACGGAAAATCCCACCCTCACCACCTCCAGCTCCCTCCAAAACATCCGGAGCCCGCCCAGGGCCCTTCTCCGAGCGCCTCCGTTGGGGCAGAGGCGGAGAGCGCCAGATAATGCCGGAAAAAATCCCAGCTAATCCCAGCTCCAAGGGGCTTCCCGGGACGGTTGACGTCTCCCTCGTAGCCAGAGGGCGAGGACAAAGTGTCCCCAAGTGCCACCAGCAGCCCTTAAAGTGACCCCAGGGGAGGAGAGGACGCTTGGGATGAACCTCGTGCCTTCAACCCCTCCGGAGCCGCTGTGTCCGTGGGGATCCCGGAATCCTGGAACGCGGCTAACGCGTGTTCCCCTCCTCCTCCTCCTCCTCTTCCTCCTCCTCCTTCCTCCTTCCCCTCCTCCTTCCCGATCCCACAGGACAAACACGCGGAAGAAGTGAGGAAAAACAAGGAGCTCAAGGAAGAGGCCTCCAGGTAAAGAGGCTCAGCTGGGACTGACAGCTCCGGGGAGGTGCCGGAGGCTTCCAGGCAGCTCCAAGGTCGGAATGGTGTGGGAATGGTGGACGTTCCTCTGCTTTCTTTGTTCGTGGATGTGACGAGTTTTGAGGGGGTGAAGCCATCGGAGTCGTCGTCGTCGTCGTCGTTCCGGGGGAGGGTGGGGAAGGGGGAAAGGGATGAGGGCGGGAATTTTCGGGATGCCCACCCCCGGCGTGGGTCCTGCCCCCGTCAGCCAGGTCCGGAGGGGACTCGAGGAGGTGATGCCCCGTGGAGAAATCCCGGGAATTGCGGAGCGGGTGGGGAGGGAACTGTGGGGAATGTGCGTCGTGTGTGACTTTCATTTGGTGCTGGGCAGGCGGGGGCGGGCGGGAATCCCTCCGGAGTCTTCTCCATCCCATCCCACCCCATCCCACCCCGTGGGCTGCGGCATCGCTTGGTGTCCATCCCTCCCTTGTTCCCACCTGGATTTGGGATCTCTTCCCGGATTTTTTGCCCGTTTTGGGAAGGGGGAGAAGTTTTTTTTGCCCACCACCACGTGAGGTGGTCAGGGAGTGAAATTCCCTCGCTCCAAAAGTTTTTTCCCAGCTGTTGGAGTGATCCTTCCCAAGGGTGACATTGGAAAGCCCCATGAATTCCCAAAGAAGATTTTTTTGTAAGAAAACCTCCCAAAAAAACCCAATCCCGGTGGGAATTCTTGGGTGAAATCCCCCCTTTTCCTGGAAGGGATCTTTAGGACCATCCGGTTGGAAAACCATCGGCTCCTGGAGATGGAGCAGCAGGAGGGGCTGTGGAGACCACGGTGGAAGGGAGGGAATGAGGGAAAATTCGGGAAAAAGCTGGAGGTGGGATGGAGCCCTGTGGAGAACAGGGAAAAACATCCATGGGAACCCCTTGGTGACACCAGGGAGGGTGGAAAACCCTCCCAATATTCCAGGAGATGTTTTTTTTTGGGAGCTGCCATGGATCCTGGGAGATCTTTGCCTCCAGGAAAAGGGCGGGGAGAAGGAAAATCGGATTTTCCAGGAGGTGGGGTGGGAATTCCCTGCATTCCCAGTTGCTGGAAGGGTTTCCCAGCGCTGCAGCACCCCCAAAATTCCAACCCGGGTGTGAACGAAGGGTTTGGGTCTCCGCCGTGCCTGGATGAGACATTCCGAGCTCCGACCCAAAATCCTGGGAAAAGGGGGGGAAACGGGATCGGGGACGGATTGTGGCACGAGCTGTCCTTTCTTTTGTACACAACGGATGTAAATAAAAACTGCCTTGGCCTTTGCTTTGGTTTCCATGATCCCTGCGGTGCTTCCCGTGTGGTTTGTTTTTTTTGGGATTGGGGCATCCCGGAGTCGGGAAAAGGAGGGAATTGGGGTGGGAGGCTGAGCTGTTTTCCCTTCCCCATTCCCCAAAATTTGGGAGTTCCAAACTCATCCCATGAAATTTTCCTGGAGAAGACCTGGAGAAGGGAGTTGGATCCCAATTCCATCCGTGTGCTGGGAGAGGAGGAAACTGGGAAAGAGCTGGATGAGGTGGGATCATCCATCCATGGAATATCCATGGAATAGGCAAAAAAAAATTCCGTTCCTCAGGGCCGGGAGGAAATCCTGGGAATTCCTGCTCCAGCTCCAAGGAGGAAGAAATGGGAAGGTTCCTCTCTCATCTTTGTTCCATGGGAAAATGGGAATGAAATTTAGGAACAGCATTCCAGAGGGTCCAAAGTGTCCAATCCTCTCTGATCCGGGATAAGGAGATCCCAGATCCTCCCTGATCCCGGGAATCTTTGAGGATGGGTGATTCCCACAAATCCATGGAAAGGGGTTTGGGATTGCCGTGGTGTCCAGGTGGGACAGGGAATGAGGGCACGGATCCATCCACGCTTCCTGAAAAACCTGGGATGGTGGGAGGTGTCCCCGCCCATGGAATGGGAGGAGCTTTGAGGTCCCCTCCCACCCAAACCATTCCAGGATTCCGGGATCATCCCATTCCATGGCCTGGGGAATCCTGAGGAAGGAGGATTTGGGGAATTGTTTTTCTCCCATTGATGCCTTCTCCTATTCCAGGGTGCTCCAACCTTACCTTGGACATTCCCAGGGATCCAGGGATTCTCTGGGAATTCCAGCCCAGCCAGGAATCCCTTCCCAAGATCCCACAATCCCACTGGAAGCCATTCCCTGCCTCCTGCCCCTCCAGCCCTTGCCCAAATCCCAGCTCTCCTTTCCCTCTGGAAAAGGCTCCAAGGATTCCCTGGATCCTTCCCTGATCCAGCTGCACATTCCCAGCTCTCCCAGCCTGCCATTGGATCCATCCCCATCCCAATTCCTCTTGAGAAGGAATTTTAGGATCCAGGAGCTTCACTGGGAATTGGGGACTCCAGGAAGGGTCTCCCTTCCCTTTTCCATCCCCGAATTCCATAAAAATCCCTGGGGATGGATCCTGAACATCCTTGATCCCAGAATCCCGGAACGGTTTGGGATGGGATCCATGGACCTTCAATCCCAGTTCCCACCATGCCAGGGTGATCCAAACCCACCCTTGGACAATCCCAGGGATTCTCTGGGAATTCCAGCCCAGCCAGGAATCCCTTCCCAAGATCCCACCATCCCAAGCTCCCAAAATTCCCACCGGAAGCCATTCCCTGCCTCCTGCCCCTCCAGCCCTTGCCCAAATCCCAGCTCTCCTTTCCCTCTGGAAAAGGCTCCAAGGATTCCCTGGAACCTTCTGGAATCCAAGACTTAGATAAAAGGGAGGAATTTGCACCTAGGATAAAAGCAGCAATGGAATAATTAATTAATTAATTAATTAATCTGTGGCTTATTAAATGATTCATTAATCCCTCAGCAGGGTATTGTTTATCCAGGAATAATCATGGAATTTTGGCCAGTGATCCAACAGGAATATCAGATCCTAAACGCATCCAGGAGAATCTCGGGAATGCCTCGCACCCTTGGAAAACTTCCAAGGAAAACCAAGAGCCAAAAAAACTTCAGTTTGTTCTCTGGGAATTGTTTATTTGTGGGATGCTTGGAAGGCAACTTGTCCATGGATTTATCCATTAAAAAAACCTGACATTCCAGGGAAAACAGAGTCTGGAATATCGGGAAGAATCCACCAGGAGAGCACCAAGAGGGAAGGGAGTGGTTGGAAGGGATAAATCCCACTTTCCCTCCTCAGAAAACATGGAGTAGGAAGAAAGGTCATTTAATTAAATATTAATTAAATAAAAAATAAAAATAAAATAAAATAAAATAAAATACAATACAATAAAATACAATAAAATAAAAATAAAATAAAATAAAATAAAATAAAATAAAATAAAAATTAAATATTCCTCATCAAACACATCAATGGCAGAGCCAAGTCCCAGCTTCCAAATCCAGATCCCGGGAAAAGGCAAAGCCAGGGAAAAAGGAGGATTTCCAGCTGAAACTACCCATGGAAAATTAAAACTGATGATCCAAATTAATTATTCATAATAATTATTCAAATCAGCCAAATCAATTCTAATTATCCAGAGTAAGGCAGTGGAAAAAATGGTTTTAAATCCCATCTGATCATTCCTGATCCCTTTTTAGGATGGATGGAAAATCCATCCTAGGATGGAAAATCCATCTGGAATTCTTTGCCGGAGAAAGGGAAAGAAGGTGAAAACGGAAGGAGAAATGGAAAAACTTCCCAGTTTTTTTGCTTTGGAATCCTTTTGTTTGGAATATTTTTATTCCCAAGGGTGTGGAACACAATCCTTCCTTGTTTTCTTGTGATTCCATCCTTGGATCACCCGGATTCCCTCAGAGCCGATTCCGTGCATCCCTGAGATTGTGGATCTTTGGGATTTTTGGAAACGGGATGCAAATCCTCGGGAATAAAATCTGCTCCATCAAATCCCACATGGAAAATCCCCCAGGAGCGCTTCCATTGCTTCCCTTGGGAAATTCCATGGGGTTGGTGGGCGTGGAACTCCACGTGGATCAGCCTGGAACGGATTGCCAGCACCCAAACACCTGGATTTAGTCTTGGGAATGCCCTTCCTGGGAATCACCTCCACATTCCCAGGAGATTTAGGTCCTGGTTGGATCCATGCCCTTCAACATTCCCAGGAGATCTCCCACATTGGAGCACTTGGATCCCAGTTGGATCCAGGAATCATCTCCACATTCCTGGGGAATCTCCCAGGATCTTGGTTCGATTCCCCATTGGATCCCGGTTGGATCCATTCCCTTCCTGGGAATCACATCCACCAAATCCCCAAGAGATTTTGATCCCAGTTGGATCCATTCCCTTTCCAGGAATCATCTCCATATTCCAGGAGATCTCCCACATTGGAGCACTTGGATCCCAGCTGGATCCAGGAATCATCTCCACATTCCTGGGCGATCTCCAGGATCTTGTTTGATTCCCCATTGGATCCTGGTTGGATCCATTCCCTTCCCGGAATCACCTCCACCAAATCCCAAGAGATTTTGATCCAGTTGGATCATTCCTTTCCAGGAATCATCTCCATATTCCTGGGAATCTCCCATGTTGGAGGACTCAGATCAGTTCCCTGCTGGATCCAGTTGGATCCATTTCCTTCCACATTCCAGAGATTTGGTCCTGGTTGGATCCACATTCCAGAGATTTGGTCCTGCCTGGTTGGATCCACATTCCCAGGAGATCTCCCACATTGGAGCACTCGGATCAATTCCCCTTTGGATCCCAATTGGATCTGGAATCATCTCCATATTCCCAGGAGATCTCCCACATTGGAGGACTCTGATCAATTCCCCATTGGATCCCTGTTGGATCCATTCCCTTCCACATTCCCAGGAGATTTAGGTCCTGGTTGGATCCATGCCCTTCAACATTCCCAGGAGATCTCCCACATTGGAGCACTTGGATCCCAGTTGGATCCAGGAATCATCTCCATATTCCTGGGGAATCTCCCAGGATCTTGGTTTGATTCCCCATTGGATCCCGGTTGGATCCATTCCCTTCCTGGGAATCACCTCCACCAAATCCCCAAGAGATTTTGATCCCAGTTGGAACCATTCCCTTTCCAGGAATCATCTCCATATTCCCAGGAGATCTCCCATGTTGGAGGACTCAGATCAATTCCCAAATGGATCCTGGTTGGATCCATTCCCTTCCCAGGAATCACCTCCACATTCCCAGGAGATCTCCCACATTGGAGCACTTGGATCAATTCCCCATTGGATCCATTCCCAGGAGATCTCCCACATTGGAGGACTCTGATCCATTCCCAATTGGATCCCTGTTGGATCCATTCCCTTCCACATTCCCAGGAGATTTAGGTCCTGGTTGGATCCATGCCCTTCAACATTCCCAGGAGATCTCCCACACTGGAGCACTTGGATCACAGTTGGATCCATTCCCTTTCCAGGAATCATCTCCGTATTCCTGGGGAATCTCCCAGGATCTTGGTTTGATTCCCCATTGGATCCCGGTTGGATCCATTCCCTTCCTGGGAATCACCTCCACCAAATCCCCAAGAGATTTTGATCCCAGTTGGAACCATTCCCTTTCCAGGAATCATCTCCATATTCCCAGGAGATCTCCCACGTTGGAGGACTCGGATCAATTCCCAAATGGATCCTGGTTGGATCCATTCCCTTCCCAGGAATCACCTCCACATTCCCAGGAGATTTGGGTCCTGGTTGGATCCACATTCCCAGGAGATCTCCCACATTGGAGCACTTGGATCAATTCCCCTTTGGATCCATTCCAGGAGATCTCCCACATTGGAGCACTTGGATCCCGGTTGGATCCATTCCCTTCCTGGGAATCACCTCCACCAAATCCCCAAGAGATTTTGATCCCAGTTGGAACCATTCCCTTTCCAGGAATCATCTCCATATTCCCAGGAGATCTCCCATGTTGGAGGACTCGGATCAATTCCCAAATGGATCCCGGTTGGAACCATTCCCTTCCACATTCCCAGGAGATTTCTTGCGTTGGAAGACTCGGATAATTCCTTGTTGGATCCTGGTTGGATCCATTCCCCTCCCAGAAATCATTTCCACATTCCCAGGAGATTTGGGTCCTGGTTGGATCCACATTCCCAGGAGATTTGGGTCCTGGTTGGATCCACATTCCCAGGAGATCTCCCACATTGGAGCACTCGGATCAATTCCCCTTTGGATCCCAATTGGATCTGGAATCATCTCCATATTCCCAGGAGATCTCCCACGTTGGAGCACTTGGATCAATTCCCCATTGGAATCCCGGTTGGATCCAGTCCCTATCCCAGGAATCACCTCCAAATTCCCAGGAGATCTCCCACGTTGGAGCGTTCAGATCAATTCCTGGTTGGATTCTGGTTGGATCCAGTCCCTTTCCCAGGAATCACCTCCAAATTCCCAGGAGATCTTCAATGTTGGAGCCCTCAGACCAATTCCCCATTGGATCCCAGTTGGATCCATTCCATTCCACATTCCCAGGAGATCTCCCACGTTGGAGCACTCGGATCAATTCCCTGTTGGATCCCGGTTGGATCCATTCCCTTTCCCAGGAGTCACCTCCACATTCCCAGGAGATTTGGGTCCTGCTTGGATCCATTCCCATCCAAATTCCCAGGAGATCTCCCACGTTGGAAGACTCAGATAATTCCCTGTTGGATCCCAGTTGGATCCATTCCCTTCCCAGGAATCACCTCCACATTCCCAGGAGATCTCCAATGTTGGAGCCCTCAGATCAATTCCCGTTGGAATCCGGTTGGATCCATTCCATTCCACATTCCCAGGAGATCTCATGTTGGAAGACTCAGATAATTCCCTGTTGGATCCTGGCTGGATCAATTCCCTTCCCATGAGTCCTCTCCACATTCCCAGGAGATTTGGGTCCTGGTTGGATCCATTCCCTTCCAAATTCCAGGAGATCTCCAACGTTGGAGCGCTCGGATCAATTCCCCATTGGAATACCAGTTGGATCCATTCCATTCCACATTCCCAAGAGATCTCCCATGTTGGAGGACTCGGATAATTCCCTGTTGGATCCTGGTGGATCAATTCCCTTCCCATGAGTCCTCTCCACATTCCCAGGAGATCTCCCATGTTGGAGCACTCGGATAATTCCCTGTTGGATCCCGGTTGGATTCAGTCCCTTTCCCAGGAATCACCTCCACATTCCCAGGAGATCTTCAATGTTGGAGCCCTCAGATCAATTCCCCGTTGGAATCCCAGTTGGATCCATTCCATTCCACATTCCCAGGAGATCTCCCATGTTGGAGCCCTCAGATCAATTCCCCGTTGGATCCCAGTTGGATCCATTCCCTTCCACATTCCCAGGAGATCTCCCACGTTGGAAGACTCAGATAATTCCCTGTTGGATCCTGGTTGGATCCAGTCCCTTTCCCAGGAACAATCTCCACATTCCCAGGAGATTTTTCACGTTGGAGCCCTCAGATCAATTCCCCATTGGAATCCCAGTTGGATCCATTCCATTCCACATTCCCAGGAGATCTCCCACGTTGGAAGACTCGGATAATTCCCTGTTGGATCCAGTCCCTTTCCCAGGAATCACCTCCAAATTCCCAGGAGATCTCCCGCGTTGGAGCGCTCGGATCAATTCCCCATTGGAATCCCGGTTGGATCCAGTCCCTTTCCCAGGAATCACCTCCAAATTCCCAGGAGATCTTCAATGTTGGAGCCCTCAGATCAATTCCCCGTTGGATTCTGGTTGGATCCATTCCCATCCCAAGGATCACCTCCAAATTCCCAGGAGATCTTCAATGTTGGAGCACTTGGATCAATTCCCCGTTGGAATCCCAGTTGGATCCAGTCCCTTTCCCAGGAATCACCTCCAAATTCCCAGGAGATCTTCAATGTTGGAGCCCTCAGATCAATTCCCCGTTGGAATCCCGGTTGGATCCATTCCATTCCACATTCCCAGGAGATCTCCCATGTTGGAGCACTCGGATCAATTCCCAATTGCATCCTGGTTGGATCCAGTCCCTTTCCCAGGTACAATCTCCACATTCCCAGGAGATCTTTCACGTTGGAGCACTCAGATCAATTCCCCGTTGGATTCTGGTTGGATCCATTCCCATCCCATGAGTCCTCTCCACATTCCCAGGAGATTTGGGTCCTGGTTGGATCCATTCCCTTCCACATTCCCAGGAGATCTCCCACATTGGAGGACTCGGGTCAGTTCCCTGTTGGATCCCAATTGGACCCATTCCCTTCCCAGAAATCACCTCCACAATCCGATGAAATTTGGATCCTGGTTGAATCCAATCCCTTCCCAGGAATCACCTCCACATTCCCAGGAGATCTCCAACGTTGGAGCGCTCGGATCTGGATCCTGGTTGGATCCATTCCCTTCCCAGGAATCACCTCCAAATTCCCAGGAGATCTCCCACGTTGGAGGACTCGGATAATTCCCTGTTGGATCCTGGTTGGATCCAGTCCCTTTCCCAGGAATCACCTCCACATTCCCAGGAGATCTTCAATGTTGGAGCCCTCAGATCAATTCCCCATTGGAATCCCGGTTGGATCCATTCCCATCCCAGGAATCACCTCCACATTCCCAGGAGATCTCCCACATTGGAGCACTCAGATCCATTCCCTGTTGGATCCCGGTTGGATCCATTCCCTTCCCAGGAATCATCTCCACATTCCCAGGAGATCTCCCACGTTGGAGCACTTGGATCAATTCCCTATTGGAATCCCAGTTGGATCCATTCCATTCCACATTCCCAGGAGATCTCCCATGTTGGAAGGCTCGGATAAATCCCGGTTGGATCCAGTCCCTTTCCCAGGAATCACCTCCACATTCCCAGGAGATCTTCAATGTTGGAGCCCTCAGATCAATTCCCCGTTGGAATCCCAGTTGGATCCATTCCATTCCACATTCCCAGGAGATCTCCCACGTTGGAGGACTCGGATAATTCCCTGTTGGATCCAGTCCCTTTCCCAGGAATCACCTCCAAATTCCCAGGAGATCTTCAATGTTGGAGCCCTCAGATCAATTCCCCGTTGGATCCCAGTTGGATCCATTCCATTCCACATTCCCAGGAGATCTTCAATGTTGGAGCACTCGGATAAATTCCCTGTTGGAATCCCGGTTGGATCCATTCCATTCCACATTCCCAGGAGATCTCCCACATTGGAGCACTCGGATAATTCCCTGTTGGATCCTGGCTGGATCAATTCCCTTCCCATGAGTCCTCTCCACATTCCCAGGAGATTTGGGTCCTGGTTGGATCCATTCCCTTCCACATTCCCAGGAGATCTCCCATGTTGGAGCACTTGGATCAATTCCCCGTTGGAATCCCGGTTGGATCCATCCCATTCCACATTCCCAGGAGATCTCCCATGTTGGAGAACTCGGATCAATTCCCTGTTGGATCCCGGTTGGATCCAGTCCCTTTCCCAGGAACAATCTCCACATTCCCAGGAGATCTCATGTTGGAAGACTCGGATAATTCCCTGTTGGATCCCGGTTGGATCCAGTCCATTTCCCAGGAGATCTCCCACATTGGAGCACTTGGATCAATTCCCCATTGGAATCCCGGTTGGATCCAGTCCCTTTCCCAGGAATCACCTCCAAATTCCCAGGAGATCTTCAATGTTGGAGCGCTCAGATCAATTCCCCATTGATCCAATTGGATCCCAGTTGGATCCATTCCCACAAATCCCAACAGCTCCACTTTGGTCCATCCCAAATCCGTTTCCCGGCGCGATTCACGGGGACAGGCGGGGCCGGAAGGAGCGCGGCCGGATCATCATCACCACCTTCCGCAGGGAATAATAATCCGTGTCCTTCCACGAGTACCACACGATCCCATCCGGGCCCAGCATCCTCCGGTTCCTGATGGAATAGCGGCCGCCCTGGGAGAAAGGGGAAAAGAGATCAGGAATGGTGAAAAAAAAACGCACAAAAAATTAAAAAAATACAACAAAACCACCCAAAAATACAAAAAAAACCCCTCCCAAAATACAACAAAACCACCCAAAAATACAAAAAAACCACCCCAAAATGCAACAAAAAATCCCAAATACAAACATTTTTTAAAAAACCGTAAAAACGTCATAATTGGTAATGAATTCATTTGTTTTGATTCTTATGAATAAAAAAAAAAAAACTTATTTTAATTAAATATTCTTTATACGCTTTAAAAGTTTGAAATTGACTTTATCTTTCTCCTAATCCTATGTCATGACAAAAACTAAATGCATTATAAATATATAAATATATAAATATATAAATATATAAATATATAAATATATAAATATATAAATATATAAATATAAAAATATAAATATATAAATATAAAAATATAAAAATATATAATTTCTAGTCATTATAAAAATATTTATTAATAATAATATTTATTAGTCCAATGTTTCTAAATATTTCAATATATAATATATAATATATAATATATAAAATATAATATAAATATTATATATAATATATAATATATAATATATAATATATAATATATAATATATAATATATAATATATAATGTATAATATAAAATATAAGTATATAATAATTATAAAATACATAATAATACTCTTATACATAATAATAATAACAATATAATAATATAAAATATTGTAATATTATTATAACACTATATAATAATATTATAACATTATTATAATATTACCAGTATATTGTTATACTAGCGGTATGATTAATAATATTTATGAATATTGTTCTATTAATTAATTTTGTTATGATAAATAATATTATTGTTAATAGATTAATAACAATAACAATATTAATGATAATGATAATGATAATGATATTGATAATAATAATGATAATGATAATAATAATAATAAACCAACACCAAACCCACTCATCAACCCATTATTTAAGAAATCTCAAAATTGAAAAAATTAACAAAAAATTTAAGTAAATTAATTCACGTTTAATTAAATGAAATTAAAAATTAAATCAATAAATGGTAATTAAATTAACAAATCAAAACCAGTTTAAGTGGGAAATGTTTGGAAGCGTCTTTGGGATGGGATCACGGAAAAAACAAACTCTCGGAAATACGGGAGCAGGATTGGAAATGCTGGGAATGTTTGGATTCACCCTTGGAAAAGTTTTCCAACCTCAACAATTCCAGAATGATCCCCCAGAAAATGAGGGATGGGATCCAGTGTTGACAGAGGAGGTTTGGTTGGATTTTGGTTGGATTTTGGGCAGATTTCCCATTCCTGGATGGATTTGGGAGAGACGGATCAGTGGCAGGAATGGAAATGCTGGGAATGGTTGGATTCACCCTTGGAAAACTTCTCCAACCTCAACAATTCTGGAATGATCTCCTCGGGAATGAGGGATGGGATCCAGAAGAGGTTTGGTTGGAGTTTGGTTGGATTTTGGTTGGATTTTGGGCTGATTTCCCATTCCTGGATGGATTTGGGAGGACACGGATCAGTGTCAGGATCAGAAGCACTGGGAATTGTTGGATTCACCCTTGGAAAAGTTTTCCAACCTCAACAATTCTGGAATGATCTCCCAGAAATTGAGGAATTGAATCCAGCTGTGCCAGGGGAGGTTTGGTTGGAGTTTGGTTGGAGTTTGGTTGGATTTTGGTTGGATTTTGGGCAGATTTCCCATTCCTGGATGGATTTGGGAGGACACGGATCAGTGGCAGGATCAGAAATGCCAGGAATGCTTGGATTCATCCTCAGGGACCTTTCCCAACCTCAACAATTCTGGAATGATCTCCTTGGGAATGAGGGATGGGATCCAGAGGAGGTTTGGTTGGATTTTGGTTGGATTTTGGGCAGATTTCCCATTCCTGGATGGATTTGGGAGGGCACGGATCAGTGGCAGGATCGGAAATGCTGGGAATGGTTGGATTCACCCTTGGAAAACTTCTCCAACCTCAACAATTCCAGAATGATCTCCTCGGGAATGAGGGATGGGATCCGGAAGAGGTTTGGTTGGATTTTGGTTGGATTTTGGGCAGATTTTCCGTTCCTGGATGGATTTGGGAGGACACGGATCAGTGACAGGATCAGAAGCGCTGGGAATGCTTGGATTCACCCTTGGAAAACTTTTCCAACCTCAACAATTCCAGAATGATCTTCTTGGGAATGAGGGATGGGATCCAGAGGAGGTTTGGTTGGATTTTGGTTGGATTTTGGGCAGATTTCCCATTCTTGGGTGATTTTGGAGGACACGGATCAGTGGCAGGAATGGAAATGCCGGAAATGCTTGGATTCACCCTCGGAAAACTTCTCCAACCTCAACAATTCCAGAATGATCTCCTCGGGAATGAGGGATGGGATCCAGAAGAGGTTTGGTTGGATTTTGTTTGGATTTTGGGCACATTTCCCATTCCTGGATGGATTTTGGAGGACACGGATCAGTGGCAGGATTGGAAATGCTGGGAATGGTTGGATTCACCCTCAGAGAACTTTTCCAACCTCAACAATTCTGGAATGATCCCCCAGAAAATGAGGGATGGGATCCAGTGCTGCCAGGGGAGGTTTGGTTGGAGTTCGGTTGAATTTTGGTTGGATTTTGGGCACATTTCCCATTCCTGGGTGGATTTGGGAGGACACGGATCAGTGGCAGGATCGGAAATGCCGGGAATGCTTGGATTCACCCTCGGAAAACTTCTCCAACCTCAACAATTCTGGAATGATCTCCTTGGGAATGAGGGATGGGATCCAGAGGAGGTTCGGTTGGATTTTGGTTGGATTTTGGGCAGATTTCCCATTCCTGGATGGATTTGGGAGAGACGGATCAGTGCCAGGATTGGAAATGCCGGAAATGCTTGGATTCACCCTCGGAAAACCTTTTCCAACCTCAACAATTCTGGAATGATCTCCCAGAAATTGAGGAATTGAATCCGGCTGTGCCAGGGGAGGTTTGGTTGGAGTTTGGTTGGATTTTGGTTGGATTTTGGGCAGATTTCCCATTCCTGGGTGATTTTGGAGGACACGGATCAGTGGCAGGAATGGAAATGCTGGGAATGCTTGGATTCACCCTTGGAAAACTTCTCCAACCTCAACAACCCCATAATTCTGGAATGATCTCCTTGGGAATGAGGAATGAGATCCAGCTGTGCCAGGGGAGGTTTGGTTGGAGTTTGGTTGGATTTTGGTTGGATTTTGGGCAGATTTCCCATTCCTGGATGGATTTGGGAGGACATGGATCAGTGGCAGGATCAGAAATGCCGGAAATGTTTGGATTCACCCTTGGAAAACTTCTCCAACCTCAACAATTCTGGAATGATCCCCCAGAAAATGAGGGATGGGATCCAGAGGAGGTTTGGTTGGATTTTGGTTGGATTTTGGGCAGATTTCCCATTCCTGGATGGATTTGGGAGGACACGGATCAGCGGCAGGATCGGAAATGCTGGGAATTGTTGGATTCATCCTCAGGGACTTTTCCCAACCTCAACAATTCCGGAATGACCCCCCAGAAAATGAGGGATGAGATCCAGCTGTGCCAGGGGAGGTTTGGTTGGAGTTTGGTTGGATTTTGGTTGGATTTTGGTTGGATTTTGGGCACATTTCCCATTCCTGGATGGATTTGGGAGGACACGGATCAGTGTCAGGATCAGAAATGCTGGGAATGCTTGGATTCACCCTTGGAAAAAGTTTTCCAACCTCAACAATTCTGGAATGATCTCCTCGGGAATGAGGGATGGGATCCAGAGGAGGTTTGGTTGGAGTTTGGTTGGATTTGGGGCAGATTTCCCATTCCTGGATGGATTTGGGTGGGCACGGATCAGTGGCAGGATGGAAATGCTGGGAATGCTTGGATTCACCCTCAGAGAACTTCTCCAACCTGAACAATTCCGGAATGATCTCCCAGAAATTGAGGAATTGAATCCAGCTGTGCCAGGGGAGGTTCGGTTGAATTTTGGTTGGATTTTGGGCACATTTCCCATTCCTGGATGGATTTGGGAGGACACGGATCAGTGTCAGGATCAGAAATGCTGGGAATGCTTGGATTCACCCTTGGAAAACTTTTCCAACCTCAACAACCCCACAATTCTGGAATGATCTCCTCGGAAATGAGGGATGGGATCCAGAGGAGGTTTGGTTGGATTTTGGTTGGATTTTGGGCAGATTTCCCATTCCTGGATGGATTTGGGAGGACACGGATCAGTGGCTGGATGGAAATGCTGGGAATGCTTGGATTCACCCTCGGAAAAACTTTTCCAACCTCAACAATTCTGGAATGATCTCCCAGAAATTGAGGAATTTGATCCAGCTGTGCCAGGGGAGGTTCGGTTGAATTTTGGTTGGATTTTGGGCACATTTCCCATTCCTGGGTGGATTTGGGAGGACACGGATCAGTGGCAGGATCGGAAATGCCGGGAATGGTTGGATTCACCCTCAGAGAACTTTTCCAACCTCAACAATTCTGGAATGATCTCCTTGGGAATGAGGGATGGGATCCAGAAGAGGTTTGGTTGGATTTTGGTTGGATTTTGGGCAGATTTCCCATTCCTGGATGGATTTGGGAGGACACGGATCAGTGGCAGGATCGGAAATGCTGGGAATGGTTGGATTCACCCTTGGAAAACTTCTCCAACCTCAACAATTCTGGAATGATCTCCCAGAAATTGAGGAATTTGATCCAGCTGTGCCAGGGGAGGTTTGGTTGGATTTTGGTTGGATTTTGGTTGGATTTTGGGCAGATTTCCCATTCCTGGATGGATTTGGGAGGACACGGATCAGTGGCAGGATCAGAAATGCTGGGAATGGTTGGATTCACCCTTGGAAAACTTCTCCAACCTCAACAATTCTGGAATGATCCCCCAGAAAATGAGGGATGGGATCCAGCTGTGCCAGGGGAGCTTTGGTTGGATTTTGGTTGGATTTTGGTTGGATTTTGGTTGGATTTTGGGCAGATTTCCCATTCCTGGATGGATTTGGGAGGACACGGATCAGTGGCAGGATCAGAAATGCCAGGAATGGTTGAATTCATCCTCAGAGAACTTTCCCAACCTTAACAATTCCAGAATGATCTCCTTGGGAATGGGGGATGGGATCCAGAGGAGGTTCGGTTGGATTTTGGTTGGATTTTGGGCAGATTTCCCATTCCTGGATGGATTTGGGACGACACGGATCAGTGGCAGGATGGAAATGCTGGGAATGCTTGGATTCAGCCTTGGAAAACTTCTCCAACCTCAACAATTCTGGAATGATCCCCCAGAAAATGAGGGATGGGATCCAGAGGAGGTTTGGTTGGATTTTGGTTGGATTTTGGGCAGATTTCCCATTCCTGGATGGATTTGGGAGACACGGATCAGTGGCAGGATCGGAAATGCTGGGAATGGTTGGATTCACCCTTGGAAAACTTCTCCAACCTCAACAATTCTGGAATGATCTCCTCGGGAATGAGGGATGGGATCCAGAGGAGGTTTGGTTGGATTTTGGTTGGATTTTGGGCACATTTCCCATTCCTGGGTGGATTTGGGAGGACACGGATCAGTGGCAGGATCAGAAATGCTGGGAATGGTTGGATTCATCCTCAGAGAACTTTCCCAACCTCAACAACCCCATAATTCTGGAATGATCTCCTTGGGAATAAGGAATGAGATCCAGCTGTGCCAGGGGAGGTTTGGTTGGATTTTGGTTGGATTTTGGTTGGATTTTGGGCAGATTTCCCATTCCTGGATGGATTTGGGAGGACATGGATCAGAAATGCCGGAAATGTTTGGATTCACCCTTGGAAAACTTCTCCAACCTCAACCTCAAACCCCACAACTCCAGGAGCAACACCCACCCTAAGTTCCTCCATCCCGCTTCTCCTTGAGGTCCATCCCTTTATTTATTTTTTTTTGGGCTGAAAAAAATTCCCAAAAATTCCCAAAAAATTCCCAAAAAATTCACAAAAAATTCCCAAAAATTCACAAAAAATTCCCAAAAAATTCCCAAAAAAATCCCAAAAATTCACAAAAAATTCCCAAAAAATTCCCAAAAAATTCACAAAAAATTCCCAAAAAAATCCCAAAAATTCACAAAAATCCCAAAAATTCACAAAAATTCCCAAAAAAATCCCAAAAAATTCCCAAAAAAATCCCAAAAATTCACAAAAAATTCCCAAAAAATTCACAAAAATTCCCAAAAATTCCCAAAAAATTCCCAAAAAATTCACAAAAAATTCCCAAAAATTCACAAAAAATTCCCAAAAAATTCCCAAAAAATTCACAAAAATTCCCAAAAATTCCCAAAAAATTCCCAAAAATTCACAAAAATTCCCAAAAAATTCCCAAAAATTCCCAAAAAATTCCCAAAAATTCCCAAAAAATTCCCAAAAAATTCCCAAAAATTTCACCTTGTAGTAGACGCCGTTGAGGTTGGAGAAGAAGCACTGGTGGTACCACCAGCCGCCGTGGGAGATCTCGGCGCAGACATTCCCGGAATCCGGGGTGCTGAAGCTCCGCTTGTCGTGGTACCAAGCGAAGGAATCCTCCACGGTGCCGCTGAACCCGGCCACGTGCAGCCGGTAAAAGTTCTCCTCGTCCTCGATGCTGCCAAGGGGGAAAAACAAAGGAATTTTTCCTTGGAATTGCTGGAATTCCATCGGAATTATCATTTTTTGGCCTGGGGTGTTTTATTTCCTTCTGTGGTCGGGAATTTCGGGGTGAAAATTCTGAATTTTCTGAATATTCTGAAAACAAAGGAATTTTTCCTTGGGATTGTGGGAAGTCTGTTGGAATATTCATTTTCAATTCTGGGGTATTTTATTTCCTTCTGTGGTCGGGAATTTCGGGGTGAAAATTCAGAATTTTCTGAATATTCTGGATTTGGAATTTTCCTCGTCCTCAATGCTGCCAAGGGGTAAAAACAAAGGAATTTTTCCTTGGGATTGTGGGAAGTCTGTTGGAATATTCATTTTCAATTCTGGGGTATTTTATTTCCTTATGTGGTCGGGAATTTGGGAATTTCTGAAAAGAAAGGAATTTTTCCTTGGGATTGCTGGAATTCCATCAGGATTTTCATTTTCCAGCCTGGGGTATTTTATTTCCTTCTGTGGTCGGGAATTTGGGAATTTCGGGGTGGAAATTCAGAATTTTCTGAATTTTTAAAAATTTTCTGAATTTTCTGAATATTCTGAATTCTCCTCGTCCTCGATGCTGCCATGGCAGGGGGGAAAAACAAAGGAATTTTGGGAATTTTTCCTTGGGATTGTGGGAAGTCTGTTGGAATTTTAATTTTCCATCCTGGGGTATTTTATTTCCTTCTGTGGTCGGGAATTTGGGAATTTCGGGGTGGAAATTCAGAATTTTCTGAATATTCTGAATTTTCCTCATCCTCGATGCTGCCAGGGGAAAAAAAAGGAATTTTTCCTTGGGATTGCTGGAATTCTGTTGGAATTTTCATTTTCCAGCCTGGGGTATTTAATTTCCTTCTGCGGTCGGGAATTTGGGAATTTCTGAAAACAAAGGATTTTTTCCTTGGGATTGCTGGAATTCTGTTGGAATTTTAATTTTCCATCCTGGGGTGTTTTATTTCCTTCTGTGGTCGGGAATTTGGGAATTTCGGGGTGAAAATTCCGAATTTTCTGAATATTCTGAAAACAAAGGAATTTTTCCTTGGGATTGCTGGAATTCTGTTGGAATTATCATTTTCCAGCCTGGGGTATTTTATTTCCTTCTGTGGTCGGGAATTTGGGAATTTCGGGGTGGAAATTCAGAATTTTCTGAATATTCTGAATTTTCCTCGTCCTCAATGCTGCCAAGGGGGGAAAAACAAAGGAATTTTTCCTTGGGATTGTCGGAATTCTGTTGGAATTTTAATTTTCCATCCTGGGGTGTTTTATTTCCGTATGTGGTCGGGAATTTGGGAATTTCGGGGTGGAAATTCAGAATTTTCTGAATATTCTGGATTTGGAATTTTCCTTGTCCTCGATGCTGCCATGGGAGGGGGGAAAACAAAGGAATTTTTGGAATATTTCCTTGGGATTGCGGGAAGTCTGTTGGAATTCTAATTTTCCATCCCGGGGTATTTTATTTCCTTCTGTGGTCAGGAATTTGGGAATTTTGAGTCCCCTTGCGGAATTTTGAGCAATTTTTGGGTGAATTCCTCAAAATCTTTTTATTTTTTGGGCTTGGAGCTCAATAATTTGGGCTGGAAAAACGAGGGAGAATCCAGGGATTATCCAAGGGATCCTCCACCTCCTTCATCCACGGATTTGGAATTCGGGCATGGCCGGGTGAGACCACACATTCCCTGAGTCACATCCAACTTTTTCCAAACTTTTAATCCCAAATTTGGGAAAAAAAATCCAGGTGGGAAGAGAAGGAGAGACTGAGCTAGAATGGAGACGACAAAATTCCAAACCCGGGAAAAATTTTGAGTCCCTTTGAGGAATTTTGGGGCAAATTCCTCAAAATCTTTTGATTTTTGGGGCACAGAGCTCAATAATTTGGGCTGGAAAAACCAGGGAGAATCCAGGGATTATCCATGGGATCCTCCACCTCCTTCATCCATGGATTTGGAATTCAGGCATGGCCGGGTGAGACCACACATTCCCTGACTCACATCCAACTTTTTCCAAACTTTTAATCCCAAATTTGGGATAAAATCCAGATGGGAAGAGAAGGAGAGAGCGAGCTAGAATGGAGACGACAAAATTCCAAACCGGGAAAAATTTTGAGTCCCTTTGAGGAATTTTGGGGCAAATTCCTCAAAATCTTTTGATTTTTGGGGCACAGAGCTCAATAATTTGGGCCGGAAAAACCAGGGAGAATCCAGGGATTATCCATGGGATCCTACACCTCCTTAATCCATGGATTTGGAATTCAGGCATGGCCGGATGACATTCCCTGACTCACATCCAACTTTATCCCAATTTTAATCCCAAATTTGGGATAAAATCCAGGTGGGAAGAGAAGGAGAGAGCGAGCTAGAATGGAGACGACAAAATTCCAAACCTGGGAAAAATTTTTGAGTCCTTTTGAGGAATTTTGGGGCAAATTCCTCAAAATCTTTTGATTTTTGGATATGGAGCCAAATAATTTGGGCCAAAAAAACCCCAGGGAGAATCCAGGGATTATCCAAGGGATCCTCCATCTCCTTTCTCCATGGATTTGGAATTCGGGCATGGCCGGGTGAGACCACACATTCCCTGACTCACATCCAACTTTTTCCAAATTTTAATCCCAAATTTGGGACAAAACCCAGGCAGGAAGCGAAGGAGAGACCGAGCTAGAATGGAGACGACAAAATTCCAAAACCGGGAAAAATTTTGAGTCCCTTTGAGGAATTTTGGGGCAAATTCCTCAAAATCTTTTGATTTTTGGGTACGGAGCTCAATAATTTGGGCTGGAAAAACCAGGGAGAATCCAGGGATTATCCATGGAATCCTCCACCTCCTTCATCCATGGATTTGGAATTCGGGCATGGCCGGGTGAGACCACACATTCCCTGAGTCACATCCGACTTTTTCCAAACTTTTAATCCCAAATTTGGGGAAAAAAATCCAGGCGGGAAGCGAAGGAGAGACCGAGCTCAGCCCGGAAACCTCCCTGGACAGAATTCCCGCTAGGAATTTGAAATCCCGGGAATTCTGCCGGGTTTTACCTGAAGACCTGGTAGAAGGCGTGTTTGTGTTTGTTATTCCAGTCCTCCAGGTCGATCCGTAGGGAATAATCGCCCTGGCTGGTCATCCTGTGGATGTTGTCGTTGCCCAGCCAGAATTCCCCGTTGAGGTCCCCAAATCCTTCCTTGTACTCGCTCCAGGTCCGGTTGAAATCCACGGATCCGTCCTGGCGCCTCTGGATCACGGTCCAGCCGCCGCCTGCCGGGAAAATCCAGGGAAAATCCAGGGAAAATCCAGGGAGTCCCAGGCGGATCCATGGGCCAAAAGTGGAGTTTGAATCCCTGGAGTTGTCCAGGAGAGCTGGGATTGATTGGGGATGAAGGATGGAGGGGCGGGAAACAGGGAATGGCTTCCGGTGGGAAAGGGGAGCTTGGGATGGTGGGATCTTGGGAAGGGATTCCTGGCTGGGCTGGAATTCCCAGAGAATCCCTGGGAGCATCCAAGGGTGGATTTGGAGCACCCTGGGATGGTGGGAACTGGGATTGAAGGTCCATGGATCCCATCCCAAACCATTCCGGGATTCTGGGATCAAGGACACTCAGGATCCATCCCGAGGGATTTTTATGGAATTCAGGGATGGGAAAGGGAAGGGAGACCCTTCCTGGAGTCCTGAATTCCCAGAGAATCCCTGGATCCTAAAATTCCCTCTCAAGGAGGAGTTGGGATGGGGATGGATCCAATGCCAGGAGAGCTGGAGAGGGATTTGGGAAAAGGGCCTGGAATGGCAGGACAGGGAATGGCTCCCACCATGGGCAGAGGGTCGGGATTTGGGGATTTTGGGATTTTGGGATTTTGGGAAGGAATTCCCGGCTGGGCAGGAATTCCCAGAGAATCCCTGGATCTCTGGGAACGTCCAAGGAAAATTGAATCCCCCTGGGATAGCGGGAGGTGTTGGGATTGGGATTTCAGGTCCTTTCCCACCCAAACCATTCCAGGATTTCGGATTCCCTACTCCTGCCTTGACCTCCATCCCGGAATATCCACGCAAGACCCACCAGGATCATCCCTCCAACTCCAACTCCAGGAATTCTCTGGGAATTCCAGACACCCCAAAATTCCCAAACCCTCCGAGATCTCCTGAACCATCCCAGCTCCCCAACCACCCCTGGAATCACCGGGATCCAACAACAACAAATCCCTCGGGAATTCCAACAACAACAACAACGACGACAAGAACAAGAATTCCCTCGGGAATTCCGGACCTTCCGTGTCCATCTCGCAGAGGACCTCGATGGTCCTCCAACTCCAACTCCAACTCCAGGAATTCTCTGGGAATTCCAGACACCCCAAAATTCCCAAACCCTCCGAGATCTCCTGAACCATCCCAGCTCCCCAACCACCCCTGGAATCACCGGGATCCAACAACAACAAATCCCTCGGGAATTCCAACAACAACAACAACGATGACAACGAGAAAAATTCCCTCGGGAATTCCGGACCTTCCGTGTCCATCTCGCAGAGGACCTCGATGGGAATCCCGCGCACCGAGGGCAGGATGCTGTAAATCCCGGATCTCCGCAGCCCGTTGGAATAGACGGAAGCGCAGTCGATGGGACAATTCCGGCCGTGTTTGATTTCTGGGAATGGGAACGGGGAAAAGAGAAACGAGGTTATGGGTTTTCCTATAAATGGGAAAAAGTTGGGAAAAAAAAATTCCTGGATTTGAGGGTTCAGGGATTGAGATTTTGGCAATGAGGGTTTCAATGGTCACTGGGGATTTTTCCAGAGTTTTCCAGACTTACAGGGAATTCTTTTGGGGGGAAATCTGAAATTATTCCAGGGAGAATCATAAATTATTCCCAAGCAAAATCTGAAATTATTCCAGGGAGAATCATAAATTATTCCAAGCAAAATCTCAAATTATTCCAGGGAAAATCTGAAATTACTCTGGGAAAAAATCTCAAATTATTCCAGGGAGAATCTGAAATTACTCTGGGAAAAAAATCTCAAATTATTCCAGGGAAAATCTGAAATTACTCTGGGAAAAAAATCTCAAATTATTCCAGGGAAAATCTGAAATTACTCTGGGAAAAAAAATCTCAAATTATTCCAGGGAGAATCTGAAATTATTCCCTTGAGAATATCAAATTATTCCAGGAAAAATTCGAAATTATTACTGGGAGAATCACAAATTATTCCTGGGAAAATTTGGAATTATTCCAGGAAAAATTCGAAATTATTCCTGGGAGAATAACAAGTTATTCCAGGGAAAATCTGAAATTATTCCTGGGAGAATCTGAAATTATTCCCTTGAGAATATCAAATTATTCCAGGAAAAATTCGAAATTATTCCTGGGAGAATCACAAATTATTCCAGGGAAAATGCCCAATTATTCCAGGAAAGATTTGGAATGATTCCAGGGAGAATCCCGAATGATTCCAAGCAAAATCAGAAATTATTCCAGAGAAAATCTGAAATTATTCTAAGGAGAATCCCAAATGATTCCAGGGAAAATGTGAAATTATTCCAGAGAGAATCCCAAATTATTCCCAACCCCATTCCCAGCCCCATTCCCAACCCCATTCCCAGCCCCATTCCCAACCCCATTCCCAGCCCCATTCCCAGCCCCATTCCCAGCCCCATTCCCAGCCCCATTCCCAACCCCATTCCCACCCCCATTCCCAGCCCCATTCCCAGCCCCATTCCCGGCCCCATTCCCACCCCATTCCCAACCCCATTCCCAGCCCCATTCCCAGCTCCATTCCCAGCCCATTCCCACCCCCATTCCACCCCATTCCACCCCATTCCCATCCCATTCCCACCCCATTCCCACCCCATTCCCAGCCCCATTCACAGCCCCATTCCCAGCCCCATTCCCGATCCCATTCCCAGTCCCATTCCCAGCCCCATTCCCAGCCCCATTCCAACCCCATTCCACCCCATTCCCAGCCTCATCCCTTGCCCCATTCCCAGCCCCATTCCCAACCCCATTCCTTGCCCCATTCCTAATCCCATTCCCAGCCCAATTCCCAGATTCATTTCGGACCTCATTCCCTGCACCATTCCCGACCCCATTCCCAGCCCCATTCCCAGCCCCATTCCCACCCCATTCCCACCCCATTCCCAGCCCCATTCCCAACCCCATTCCCACCCCATTCCCAGCCCCATTCCCACCCCATTCCCAACCCCATTCCCAACCCCATTCCCAGCCCCATTCCCGATCCCATTCCCATCCCCATTCCCACCCCATTGCCAACCCCACTCCCACCCCACTCCCAGCCCATTCCCAGCCCCATTGCGAGCCCCACTCCCACCCCATTCCCAACCCCATTCCCAGCCCCATTCCCACCCCATTCCCAGCCCCATTCCCAACCTCATTCCCAACCCCATTCCCACCCCCATTCCCACCCCATTCCCAGCCCCATTCCCGGCTCCATTCCCACCCCCATTCCAAACCCCATTCCCACCCCATTCCCACCCCATTCCCACCCCATTCCCAACCCCATTCCCAGCCCCATTCCCACTCCATTCCCACTCCATTCCCAACCCCATTCCCAGCCCCATTCCCCGTCCCATTCCCAGCCCATCCCTTGCCCCATTCCCACCCCATTCCCACCCCATTCCCAACCCCATTCCCAACCCCATTCCCAGCCCCATTCCCACCCCATTCCCAGCCCCATTCCCAGTCCCATTCCCAACCCCATTCCCAACCCCATTCCCACCCCATTCCCAACCCCATCCCTTGCCCCATTCCCACCCCATTCCCACCCCATTCCCAGCCCCATTCCCAGCCCCATTCCCAACCCCATTCCCACCCCCATTCCCAGCCCCATTCCCACTCCATTCCCACCCCATTCCCAACCCCATTCCCAGTCCCATTCCCACCCCATTCCCAACCCCATTCCCAGCCCCATTCCCAACCCCATTCCCAACCCCATTCCCACCCCCATTCCCAGCCCCATTCCCAACCCCATTCCCACCCCATTCCCAGCCCCACTCCCACCCCATTCCCAACCCCATTCCCACCATCCCAGCCCCATTCCCACCCCATTCCCACCCCATTCCCACCCCATTCCCGCTCCCACCTGGGTGCTCCATCTCCTCCTGGGCGTGGATGTCGGCGGCGTGGAGGCAGCCCGGGTTCCTCCAGGCCCAGTCGGCCAGCGCCGAGATGTTGTTGATCTGCGCCTGGATGTCGTAGAGCAGCGTGGCCTGGATGTGCTGCAGCGTGCTGGATTCCCGGGAATGCTGCTCCAGGTCCTGCAGCCTCTGGAGCAGGCTCTGGTTCTGCCCCGCCGCCTCCTCCTGCTGCCAGGGAAAGGGGGAAAAAAAAACGGGAAAAACGGGATTGGGAATGATGGTGAGGTGGTGGGGTTGGTGGGTCGAAGATCCGAAGGGTTGGGGTTGGAATTTTCATGGTTGGGGTTGGAATGCTCATGGTTGGGGCTGGAATTCTCATGGTTGGTGTTGGAATTCTCATGGTTGGGGTTGGAATTCTCATGGTTGGGGTTGGAATTCTCATGGCTGGGGTTGGAATTCTCATGGTTGGGGTTGGAATTCTCATGGCTGGGGTGTGGAATTCTCATGGTGGGGTGTGGAATTCTCATGGTTGGGGTTGGAATTCTCATGGTTGGGGTTGGAATTTTCATGGTTGGACTGTGGAATTCTCATGGTGGGATGTGGAATTCTCAAGGCTGGGGGTGGAATTCTCATGGTTGGGGTTGGAATTCTCATGGTTGGGGTTGGAATTCTCATGGTTGGGGTTGGAATTCTCAAGGCTGAGGTTGGAATTCTCATGGTTGGGGTGTGGAATTCTCATGGCTGGGGTTGGAATTCTCATGGTTGGGGTTGGAATTCTCATGGCTGGGGTTGGAATTCTTATGGTTGGGGTTGGAATTCTCATGGTTGGGGTTGGAGTGTTCATGGTTGGGGGTGGAATTCTCATGGTTGGGGTTGGAATTCTCATGGTGGGGTTGGAATTCTCATGGTTGGGGTGTGGAATTCTCATGGTTGGGGTTGGAATTTTCATGGTTGGGGTTGGAATTCTCATGGTTGGGGTTGGAATTCTCAAGGCTGGGGTTGGAATTCTCATGGTTGGGGTTGGAATTCTCATGGCTGGGGTTGGAATTCTCATGGTTGGGGTTGGAATTCTCATGGTTGGGGTTGGAATTCTCATGGTGGGGTGTGGAATTCTCATGGTTGGGGTTGGAATTCTCAAGGCTGGGGTTGGAATTCTCATGGTTGGGGTTGGAATTCTCATGGTTGGGGTTGGAATTCTCATGGTGGGGTGTGGAATTCTCAAGGCTGGGGTTGGAATTCTCATGGTTGGGGTGTGGAATTTTCATGGTTGGGGTTGGAATTCTCAAGGCTGGGGTTGGAATTCTCATGGTTGGGGTGTGGAATTCTCATGGTGGGCTGTGGAATTCTCATGGCTGGGGTTGGAATTTTCATGGTTGGGGTTGGAATTCTCATGGCTGGGGTTGGAATTCTCATGGTTGGGGTTGGAATTCTCAAGGCTGGGGTTGGAATTTTCATGGTTGGGGTGTGGAATTCTCATGGTGGGCTGTGGAATTCTCATGGTTGGGGTTGATTTTGAGGAAATTAACCCTGGAATGCTCCTGATCCAAGTTCTGACCCTATCAAATTCCAGGAGCTGGAACTACCCACGGAATAAACTCCTTGGGCGCCACTTTTACCTGGATCTCCAGGGCTCTGGGAATGGGATGGACCCACAACCCTTCCAAAGGTGGAGGAGATTCCATGGATAAAACTCAAGGATTTGGGATTGATTTTGTGGAAAATAACCCTGGAATCCAAGTTCCAACCCTGCCAAATTCCAGGAGCTGGAATTCTCCATGGGGAAAAAAACAAAGCCATGGAGGACACATTGACCTGGATCTCCAGAGCTTTGGGAATGGGATGGACCCACAACCCTTCCAAAGGTGGAGGAGATTCCATGGATAAAACTCAAGGATTTGGGATTGATTTTGAGGGAATTATCCCTGGAATGCTCCTGATCCCAGTTCCAAGCCTCCAAAATTCCAGGAACTGGGAGCACCAATGAAAAATTTCTACCGACACTTTTACCTGGGATCTCCAGGGCTTTGGGGATGGGATGGACCCACAACCCTTAAAAAGGTGGAGGAGATTCCATGGGTGAAATTCAAGGATTTGGGGTTGATTTTGAGGCAATTAACCCTGGAATCCAAGTTCCAACCCGGCCGAATTCCAGGAACCAAAAGCATCCATGGAATCAAACTCCATGGACTCCACATTGACCTGGATCTCCAGGGCTTTGGGAATGGGATGGATCAGCAACCCTTAAAAAAGGTGGAGGAGATTCCATGGGTGAAATTCAAGGATTTGGGGTTGATTTGGAGGCAATTAACCCTGGAATCCAAGTTCCAACCCTGCCCAAATTCCAGGAACCAAAAGCACCCATGGGAATAAACTCCATGGACTCCACATCGACCTGGATCTCCAGGACTTTGGGAATGGGATAGATCCACAGGTCTTCAACAAGTTAAGGAGATTCCATGGATAAAACACAAAGATTTGGGATTGATTTGGAGGCAATTAACCCTGGAATCCAAGTTCCAACCCGGCCAAATTCCAGGAACCAAAAGCACCCATGGAATCAAACTCCATGGACTCCACATCGACCTGGATCTCCAGGGCTTCGGGAATTGGATGGACTCACAGGTCCTGCTAAGAAGGATCAAAGGTGGAAGAGATTCCATGGATAAAACTGAAAGATTTGGGGTTGATTTTGAGGCAATTAACCCTGGAATGCTCCTGATCCAAGTTCCAACACAGCCAAATTCAGGAAACTGGAAGCAACAATGGAAGATACCACATGGACATCACTTTTCCTTGGGATCTCCAGGGCTTTGGGAATGGGATGAATCCACAGGCCTTCCAAAGGTGGAGGGGGTTCTGTGGATAAAACTCAGAGATTTGGGGCTGATACTGGGAAAATTATCCCTGGAATGCTCCTGATCCAAGTTCTGACCCTACCAAGTTCCAGGAGCTGGAAGCGCCAATGGAATAAATTCCATGGACACTTTTACTTGTGATCTCCAGGGCTTTGGGAATAGGACGGATCTACAACCCCTCAAAAGGTGGAGGAGGTTCCATGGATAAAACTCAAAGATTTGGGATTGATTTTGAGGGAATTATCCCTGGAATGCTCCTGATCCCAGTTCCGAGCCTCCAAAATTCCAGGAACTGGGAACACCAATGAAAAATTTCCACCGACACTTTTACCTTGGATCTCCAGGGCTTTGGGAATGCGATGGAGCCACAGCTCTTCCACAAGTTAAGGAGATTGCATGGATAAAACTCAAAAGGATTTGGGATTGATTTTGCAGAAATTATCCCTGGAATCCAAGTCCCAACCCCGTCAAACTCCAGGAGCCAGAACTGCCCATGGAAAAATTCCATGGACACTTTTACTGTGATCTCCAGGTCTTTGGGAATGGGATGGATCTACAACCCTTCCAAAGGTGGAGGAGATTCCATGGATAAAACTCAAAGATTTGGGATTGATTTGGAGGCAATTAACCCTGGAATCCAAGTTCCAACCCTGCCCAATTCCAGGAGCTGGAATTCTCCATGGGGAAAAAAACAAAGCCATGGAGGACACATTGACCTGGATCTCCAGAGCTTTGGGAATGGGATGGACCCACAACCCTTAAAAAGGTGGAGGAGATTCCATGGATAAAACTCAAAGATTTGGGGTTGATTTTGAGGCAATTAACCCTGGAATCCTCCTGATACAAATTCTTGCCAAATTTCAAGAACTGAAATTGCCCATGGAATAAATCCCATGGACATTTTACATGGATCTGCAGGGCTTTGGGAATGGGATAGATCCACAGGTCTTCAACAAGTTAAGGAGATTCCATGGATAAAACACAAGGATTTAGGATTGATTTGGAGGCAATTAACCCTGGAATCCAAGTTCCAACCCTGCCAAATTCCAGGAGCTGGAACTCTCCAAGGGTAAAAGAACAAAGCCATGGAGGACACATTGACCTGGATCTCCAGAGCTTTGGGAATGGGATGGACCCACAACCCTTCCAAAGGTGGAGGAGATTCCATGGATAAAACTCAAAGATTTGGGATTGATTTTGAGGCAATTAACCCTGGAATCCAAGTTCCAACCCTGCCAAATTCCAGGAGCTGGAATTCTCCATGGGGAAATAAACAAAGCCATGGAGGATGCACTGACCTGGATCTCCAGAGCTTTGGGAATGGGATGGATCCACTGCTAAGAAAAACCAAAGGAGGGGATTCCATGGATAAAACTCAAGGATTTGGGATTGATTTTGAGGAAGTTAACTCTGGAATACTCCTGATCCCAGTTCCAAGCCTCCAAAATTCCAGGAACCAGAACCACACACAGAAACAAACCCCACAAGGGCAGCCTGGACCTCACCTGTATCTCCAGGGCTTTGGGAATGGGATGGATCAGCAACCCTTAAAAAGTGGAGGAGATTTTATGGATAAAACGCAAAGATTTGGGATTGATTTTGTGGAAAATAACCCTGGAATCCAAGTTCCAACCCCTGCCAAATCCCAGGAGCCAGAACCACCCACAAACCACAGAACCAACCCCCTAACCACCGCCCTCCACCCTCACCCGTATCTCCAGGGCCTTGAGGCGGTGCCGGTGGTTGCGCAGCTCCTCCTGGAGCTCGGCGATGAGCTCGCGGAGCTCCACGATCTGCTGCTTGCGCTCCTCGTTCTCGTGGAGCCAGTAGGAGACCTCGTCGGTGCAGCGGAAGAGGTCGGGGCAGCGGCGCTCGTCGCCCTGCGGCAGCGTGGCCACCACGCGGCACCGCCCGTCCGGCAGCACCTGGTTGCTGTACTCGCCGCACCGGATCAGCCCCGGAGATTCCCGGCCGTCCTCGTGCTCCCGGGAGCCGGCGGGAAGGGATCGGCCCCGGGATTGGTGGAGGAGGAGGAGGAGGAGGAGGAGGAGGAGGAGGAAGAGCGAGGTGGATTTCGCCGGTGGGGATTCCATTGGGTGGGTCGGAGGTGAATGCGGGCGGTTCCTGGGGAATTTGGATTTGTTTCAGGCAATTCTGGAAAATTCAGGTTTAATTCCCACAATCCCGAAAAAAAAAGGATTTATTTCCCACAATCCTGGGAAATTTGCATTTATTCTGAGAATTGTGGAAAATATGGATTTTTTTTTCCACAATCCTGAGGAATGTGGATTTATTTCCCACAATCCCAAAAAGTGTGTATTTATATATGCTAAAATCCCGGGAAATTCAGATTTATTTCCCAAAATCCCAAAAAATGTGTGTTTATCTCCCACAATCCTGGAAAATTCAGATTTAATTCCCACAATCCTGGGAAATTTGGATTTATTTCCCACAATTTGAAAAAATTCTGATTTCATTCCCACAATTTCGGGAAATTTGGATTTTTTTCCCACAATCCTGGGAAATTTGGATTTATTTCCCACAATCGCAAAAAAATATAGATTTATTTCCCACAATCCTGGGAAATTTGGATTTATTTCAAGCAGTTCCAAAAAATTCAGATTTAATTCCCACAATCCTGGGAAATGTGAATTTATTTCCCACAATCCCAAAAAAATATGGATTTATTTCCCACAATCCTGGGAAATTTGGATTTATTTCCCACAATTCCGGTAAAATTCAGATTTAATTTCCACAATCGCAAAAATTGTGGATTTATTTCCCACAATCCTGGGAAATTCGGATTTAGTTCCCACAATTGTAGGAAATGCAAGTTTAACTCCTAAAATCACAGAAATTCAGGTATATTTCCCACAATCCCCAAAAAATATGGATTTATTTCCCACAATCCTGGCAAATTTGGATTTATTTCCCACAATTTCAGAAAATTCCCACAATTCTGGGAAATTCCCACAAATTTAATTCCCACAATTGTAGGAAATGCAAGTTTGACTCCTACAATCACAGAAATTCAGATTTATTTCCCACAATCCTGGGAAATGTGAATTTATTTCCCACAATTCCGGAAAATTCAGATTTAATTCCCACAATCCCCAAAAATATGGATTTATTTCCCACAATCCTGGGAAATGCAAATTTATTTCCCACAATCCCAAGAAATGTGGATTTATTTCCCAAAATCCTGGGAAATGCAGATTTATCTCCCAAAATCCCAGGAAATTCGGATTTATTTCACACAGTCGTGGAAAATTCAGGTTTATTTCCCACAATTTTGGGAAATTCAGATTTATTTCCCATAATCCCAAAAAATATGGATTTATTTCTCACAATCCTGGGAAATTTGGATTTATTTCCCACAATTTCAAGAAATTCAGATTTAATTCCCACAATCCTGGGAAATTTGGATTTATTTCCCACAATTCTGGAAAATTCAGATTTATTTCCCACAATTCCAGAAAATTCAGATTTAATTCCCACAATTCTGGAAAATTCAGATTTAATTCCCACAATCCCAAAAAAAATATGGATTTATTTCCCACAGTCCTGGGAAATTCGGATTTAATTCCCACAATTGTAGGAAATGCAAGTTTGACTCCTACAATCACAGAAATTCAGATTTATTTCCCACAATCCCAAAAAATATGGATTTATTTCCCACAGTCCTGGAAATGTGATTTAAATTCCCACAATCCCGAAAAAATATTGGGTTTATTTCCCACAATCCTGGGAAATGTGGATTTATATTCCCACAATCCTGGGAAATTTGGATTTATTTTCCACAATTCCAAAAAATTCAGATTGAATTCCCACAATCCCAAAAAATATGGATTTTTTTCCCACAATCCTGGAAATTTGGATTTATTTCCCACAACTCTGGAAAATTCAGATTTAAATTCCCACAATCCCAAAAAAAAAAGGATTTATTTCCCACAATCCTGGGAAATGCAGATTTAATTCCACAATTGTAGAAATGCAAGTTTAACTCCTACGATCACAGAAATTCAGATTTATTTCCCACAATCCTGGGAAATTTGGATTTATTTCCCACAATTCTGGAAAATTCAGATTTAATTCCCATAATCCCAAAAAATATGGATTTATTTCCCACAATCCTGGGAAATTTGGATTTATTTCCCACAATTCCGGAAAATTCAGATTTATTTCCCACAATTTTGGGAAATTCAGATTTATTTCCCACAATCCTGGGAAATTCAGATTTATAGGATCGGGGATCAGAGACCTCCAGTCGGGATCTGATCCCATAAAATTCCAACCTGGGATTCTTTGGGATCCTCCGCTCTCTCCCAGCAGGAATTCCTTCCCCCGGAGCGCTTTGGAGGCTGCGGAAAATCAGGATAAATTGAATGAATTCTTGGGAATTCCAGAATTTTGGAATTCCGGCCATGAGGGATCAGGTGTAGGAACGAGATGGCTCTCCCAAAATGGGTATCCCAGAATTCCAGAGTTTTCTGGGAATGGGAATCAGAGCGAGGGGATGGAAGACGGGAAATTTTTTGGGAGCAACATCCAGAGGTGCTGCCAAAATTCCTGGATCCTTCCAGGCATTCCCAAGGGATCCAGGATTCATGGATTAGATCCCACTAAAATTCCCAATCCCATTCCAGCCATTCCCAAGGATCCAGGATTCATGGATTAGACCCCCCTCAAAATTCCCAATCCCATTCCAGCCATTCCCAAGAATTCAGGACCCCTCCC
>NC_088172.1:113253437-113325937 GCF_028769735.1 Zonotrichia leucophrys gambelii | reverse complement strand
TGAGCAGGAGGGACGGATCCCAAAATGAAGGGATGGGGTTGGGTGGGATGGGACCTCGAATCCCAAACCATTCCAAGGGCAGGGACAATTCTCACTATCCCAGAATCTCATTCAACCTTTCCTTGGATGTTCCCAGGGATCCAGGGATTGTCTGGGAATTCCAGCCCAGCCAGGAATCCCTTCCCAAGATCCCACCATCCCAAGCTCCCCTTTCCCACTGGAAGCCATTCCCTGCCTCCTGCCCCTCCAGCCCTTGCCCAAATCCCAGCTCTCCTGGAGCCCCTTTGGGATGGGGAAGCGGCTCCAAGGATTCCCTGGATCCTGCCCTGATCCAGCTGCACATTCCCAGCTCTCCCAGCCTGGATCCATCCCCATCCTGATTCCTCCTTGAGAAGGAATTTTGGGATCCAGGGATTCCCTGGGAATTCAGGACTCCAGGAAGGGTCTCCCTTCCCTTTTCCATCCCTGAATTCCATAAAAATCCCTCGGGATGGATCCTGAGTGTCCTTGATCCCAGAATCCCAGAATGGTTTGGGATGGGATCCATGGACCTTCAATCCCATCCCAGGGACACTTCCCACCATCCCAGGGTGATCCAAACCCACCCTTGGACACTGCCAGGGATTCTCTGGGAATTCCAGCCCAGCCAGGAATCCCTTCCCAAGATCCCACCATCCCAAGCTCCCCTTTCCCACTGGAAGCCATTCCCTGCCTCCTGCCCCTCCATCCCTTGCCCAAATCCCAGCTCTCCTGGAGCCCCTTTGGGATGGGGAAGTGGCTCCAAGGATTCCCTGGATCCTAGTTTTTTTTTTTTTCCCTTGGAGCCACATCCCAAACATTTCTCTGCTGGGACAGAATTCCAGCCTGGAGTAGCTCCAGAGTATCCCAGAATTATTTGGGTGGGAAGGGCCCTTCAATCCCATCCCATTCCATGGACACTTCCATGATCCCAGGGTGCTCCAACCTTTCCTTGGGAAAGGGGGGGGCAAAGAGGTGGGAAAAAGAGGGGAAAAGAGGTGGAAAGAGAAGGGAAAAGGGTTGGAAAAGGAGGGGAAAAGAGGTGGAAAAAAGAGGAAAAAAGGGTTGGAAAAGGAGGGGAAAAGAGGTAGGAAAGGTGGAAAAAGAGGTGGAAAAAAGAGGAGAAAAAGGAGGGAAAAGAGGTGGAAAAAGAAGGGAAAAGAGGTGGAAAATGAGGGGAAATTAAGTGGAAAAGGAGGGAAAAGAGGTGAGAAAAAGAGGGAGAAAGAGTTGGACAAAAGAGAGAAAAGAGTTGGAAAAAGAGGGGAAAAGAGGTGGAAAAAGAGGGAAAAGAGGGGGAAAGAGAAGGGAAAAGAGGTAGGAAATGAGGGGGAAAGAGGTGGAAAAAAGATGAGGAAAAGATGTGGAAAAGAGGGGGAAAAGAGGTGGAAAAAGAGAGGGAAAAGAGGTGGAAAAATAGGAGGAAAGAGGTGGGGAAAAGAGGTGGAAAGAGAAGGGAAAAGAAGTGGGGAAAAGAGGGGAAAAAGAGGGTGCCAGGGATTCTCCGGGAATTCCATCCCAGCCCCTCCCCACCATCCCAGCCAGGAATTCCTTCCCAAAATCCCACCCCCAGCTCCTCTCCAGCCGTCCCCCTGCTCCGTATCCCAGGGGATTTGTGCTGATCCACGGCCAGGCCGGGATCAAGGACGGAGAATCCCCCTGGAAAACCATTCCAGGCTGTCCCCAGCTGCTCCCCGGGAGCGCCAATGGGTGGAATTAAGGGAATTGCCGTGTCCTGCTTTCCCCTAATCCCTCTAATCCCTGGAATTACACGTTGGAAATGGCTGATGGACACTTCCAGGCCCTTCCTGGCCATTCCCAGCTCCAGGCCAGGCTCATTCCCGGCGGGATCCGGGCACATCCTCGTTCCCAGTTTATCCCAGTTCCTTCCTGGGGCTGGGATTGGGATCTCCCATATCCAGCTGTGGACAACATCTGTGCCCTGCCCCACCCCCCCCCCGCCCCTGCTTCTGGGGGGGAATTATTAATTAAAGCCGCTCATTAATTTGTCCTTGAGCCTGATCCCTGCCCGGGATGGGATCCAGAGAGGGGCACAATTCCATGGCACAATTCCATGGGCAAGGCCCTGGGAGTGCAGGGAATTTTGGGGTCACATTCCCGCCCTTTCACAGCTCTTTTATCGTCATTTTTGAACCTTTGAGAACTCCTACGAGCATCTCAGTTTGTCTCTTTTATCAGCGTTTTATTTCCTTTTATAAAAAAGGAATTTTTTAAAAAAAATTAAATGATTTCTTAAATTTTCAAAAAAGTTAATTTTTTTAAAAAAAGGAAATTTTCTTTAAAAAGGAAATTTTATTTATTTTTTTCTGTGTCTTATCACCTCTCTGTCAGAACCCATCTACCCTCCTCTCACACCTCTCTTACTACTCTTCTTACACCATTTTTACTTTTATTTTTACACCTTTTTAACCCCCTTTTACACCTCTTTGACTCCTTTTTCACACTTTTTTTTACACCTTCTTCCCTTCTTTTACATAATTTTTAGTCCTCTTTTTAAACCTTTTTGCTCCCCTTTTACACCTCTTTTGCCCTCGGTTTACACCACTGTTACTCCTCTTTTTAAACCTTTTTACTCCCCCTTTGCACCCTCTTTTACTCTCAGTTCACACCTCTTTTATCATAGTTTTATTTCCCTTTTTATCTCCCATCGCCCTCCTTTTCCACCTCTTTTCCCCTCTTTTTCCCACCTCTTTTCCCCTCCCTTTGCCAAGGAAAGTTTGGAGCACCCTGGGATCATGGAGGTTTCCATGGAATGGGATTGAAGGGCCCTTCCCACCCAAATCATTCCAGGACCCTCTGGAGCTGCTGGGATGGCTCCAGGCTGGGGTTTTATTTCCCAGCCTGCAAATTCCCTGGGATACAGCTCTGAGGGATCAAAGCACAAAAAAGCAGGATCCAGGGAATTCTTGGAGCCACTTCCCAAACCCAAAGGGGCTCCAGGAGAGCTGGGATTGGGAAAAGGGCTGGAGGGGCAGGAGGCAGGGAATGGCTTCCAGTGGGAAAGGGGAGCTTGGGATGGTGGGATCTTGGGAAGGGATTCTTCCCCTGTGGGAAGAATTGGGAATGTTGGGGTTGGATAACGTGGATTGGGAAGGTTCAGAATGGAAGACATAGATTGGGAACATTGAGGTTGGTGACATGGTTGGGAATTTTGGGTTGGGTGACATGGACTGGGAATGCTGGAGATGGGTGACATGGATTGGGAATTTTGGGTTGGGGCAACATGGATTGGGAATGTTGGGGTTGGATAACATGGATTGGGAAGGCTCAGTCTGGAAGAAGTAGATTGGAAATATTGGGGTTGGTGACGTGGATTGGGAATGTTCAGGTTGGAAGACAGAGATTGGGAATATTGACGATGGTGATATGGATTGGGAATATTGGGTCTGGTGACAGGGATCAGGAATGTTCAGGTTGGTGACATGGATTGGGAATGTTTGGGACGGGCGACATGGATTGGGAATGTTGGGATTGGATAACATGGATTGGGAATGTTGGGATTGGATAACATGGATTGGGAATGTTGGGGTTGGATAACATGGATTGGGAAGGTTCAGTCTGGAAGAAGTAGATTGGGAATGTTGCTGTTGGGTGGCATGGATTGGGAATTTGGGATGGGCAACATGGGAATGTTTGGAGTTGGTAGCATGGATTGGAATTGTTGGGTTGAGCAACATGGATTGGGAATGTTTGGGATGGGCAACATGGATTGGGAATGTTCAGGTTAGTGGCATGGATTGGGAATGTTTGAGTTGGAGGCATGGATTGGGAATGCAGGGGATGGATGACATGGATTGGGAATATTGGTTTGGGCAACATGGATTGGGAAGGTTCAGGCTGGAAGACAGAGACTGGGAATGTTGACGATGGTGACATGGATTGGGAATATTCGAGATGGTGACAGGGACTGGGAATGTTGGGGCTGGTGACAGGGATCAGGAATGTTCAGGTTGGTGACATGGATTGGGAATGTTTGGGTTGGGTGACATGGATTGGGAATGATCCGGTTGGTGACATGGACTGGGAATGTTCAGATCAGATGACATGGATTGGGAATTTTGGGTTGGGGATCATGGATTGGGAATATTGGGGATGGGTGACATGGATTGGGAATGTTTGGGTTGGTGACTTGGATTGGGAATGTTGGGTTGGTGACAGGGATCAGGAATGTTGAGGTTGTGACATGGATTGGGAATGTTGGAGTTGAATAACATGGATTGGGAGGGTTCAGTCTAGAAGAAGTAGATTGGGAATGTTGGGGTTTGTGACATGGATTGGGAACACTGGGGTTGGGTGACATGGATTGGGAATGTTGGGTTGGTGACATGGACTGGGAATGTTCAGATCAGATGACATGGATTGGGAATTTTGGGTTGGGTGACATGGATGAGGAATGTTTGGGTTGGTGACATGGATCAGGAATGTTGAGGTTGTGACATGGATTGGGAATGTTGGAGTTGAATAACATGGATTGGGAGGGTTCAGTCTAGAAGAAGTAGATTGGGAATGTTGGGGTGGAAGACAGAGACTGGGAATATTGACGATGGTGATATGGATTGGGAATATTGGGGCTGGTGATAGGGATCAGGAATGTTCAGGTTGGTGACATGGATTGGGAATGTTTGGGTTGGGTGACATGGATTGGGAATGATCCGGTTGGTGACATGGATTGGGAATGTTTGGGTTGGGTGACATGGATTGGGAATGATCCGGTTGGTGACATGGACTGGGAATGTTCAGATCAGATGACATGGATTGGGAATTTTGGGTTGGGGATCATGGATTGGGAATATTGGGGATGGGTGACATGGATTGGGAATGTTTGGGTTGGTGACTTGGATTGGGAATGTTGGGTTGGTGACAGGATCAGGAATGTAGAGGTTTTGACATGGATTGGGAATGTTGGTGTTGAATAACATGGATTGGGAAGGTTCAGTCTAGAAGTAGATTGGGAATGTTGGGGTTGGTGACATGGATTGGGAATGTTCAGGTTGGAAGACAGAGATTGGGAATACTGACGATGGTGACATGGATTGGGAATATTGGGGCTGGTGATAGGGATCAGGAATGTTCAGGTTGGTGGCGTGGATTGGGAATATTCGGGTTGGAGACATGGATTGGGAATGTTCAGATGGATGACACGGACTGGGAATGTTCAGTCTTGTGACACAGATCAGGAATGTTCAGGTTGAGTGATATGGATCAGGAATGGGTTGGGTAATACAGATGAGGAATGCTGAGGTTGGCTGACCTGGTCACCCCAATTCCAGTTTGGATCCCCCTCTCCCAGCCCTGTGGATTTTCCCGCCACTCCATCTCCAAGGATTCCAGCTCTGGGTGGAGCATCCTTCACCCTGTGTAGAGGTTTTCCAGGGGGACTGGAATTGGATTTGCCTGTTCTGCTCCCAGGGCTGTGGACACGGAGCTCAAACTCTCCTGGGGCTGGAATTGGATTAAGCTCCGTAATAAATCCTGTGAGTGCTTCCCTAATTCCCAGCAGACTCCCTAATGTTGTTATCTCCCTGGAAAAAGCTCCTTATCCGTCCCTGTGGGAAGCAGATGGTGGCACCGGACACTTGGGATACCGGATCTGACGTGAGGGGGAAACAGGGATTGGGATGGAGAAACAGGGATTGGGGTGGAAAAATGGGAAGGTGCCCTGGATGTGAAATAATATAAATTTAAAACGGGCAGAGGAGGTGGTGGGAGCACATCCGGAATGTCCAGGAGAGGGATCGGGAATGTCGGGTCCCAGCCAGGATCTTCCACTTTGCAGGTTGGTTCTGGAAAGGTCCAGGTTGGATCAGATCCAGGCTCTGGATCCCAATCTGTTCCAGCCTTTGGAACTGGGAACAGCTGAAATTCCTCATTCCAGCTGCTCTGGATGCTGAGGCCTGATGTTCCATGAAATGCTGGAATGGTTTGGGTGGGAAAGAGCTTAAATCCCATCCCGGTCCAATCCTGAAACCTTCCCCGATCCCAAGGTGATTTAAACTTTCCTTGGACACTGCCAGGGATGCAGGGATTCTCTGGGAATTCTGGCCCAGCCAGGAATTCCCTCCCAAAATCCCAAAATCCCAACCATCTGGCAGTGGCAGCCATTCCCTGTCCTGCCATTCCAGGCCCTTTTCCCAAATCCCTCTCCAGCTCTCCTGGATTGGATCCATCCCCATCCCAATTCCTCTCTGGGAAGGAATTTCAGGATCCAGGAGCTTCACTGGGAATTCAGGACTCCACTGAGGGTCTCCCTTCCCTTTTCCATCCCCGAATTCCATGAAAACCCTTCGGGATGGACCCTGAGTGTCCTGGATTCCAGAATCCCAGAATGGTTTGGCATGGGAGCCATGGACCTTCAATCCCAAAATCCCAGGGTGATCCAAACCTTGGCCATGGACACTGCCAGGGATTCTCTGGGAATTCCAGCCCAGCCAGGAATCCCTTCCCAAGATCCCACCATCCCAAGCTCCCCTTTCCCACTGGAAGCCATTCCCTGCCTCCTGCCCCTCCACCCTTCATCCCAAATTCCAGCCCTCTTGTTCCATCCTCCTCCCATGTCCTGTTCCCACATCCCAGCTGGAAAAGGGATGTGCAGGATCAGGAACAACTGGAGGATGCCAGGATCAGAGAAAGGGTCCTTCTTCCCCAAAAACAGAACTAAAAGGGATCGATTTGTCCCCATCCCCCACAAACAGGGAAATGAGGAAAACATTCCTGGCTGGGATCCCATTGACATCCCTGGAATTGTCCAAGGTCAGGGTGGAAGAGGTTTGGAACACCCTGGGATAGAGGAAGGTGGCAGGGTTGGGATGGGGTGGGATTGAAGGCCCTTTCCCACCCAAACCATTCCAGGATTCCCTGAATCTGTGCACAGCAGGTTGGGAGGGGAGGGACGGGACAGTGGCATTCCAGGCCATGCCAGGACCCAAATCCAGAGGATCCAAACCCGGAGATGAAGGATCCAAGTCCAGAGGCGGAGAATTCAAATCCAGAGGTGGAGAACCCAAATCTAGAGGATCCAAACCTGTAGATGAGGAATACAATCCCAGAGGTGGAGGACCCAAACCCAGAGGTGCAGAACCCCAACCCAGAGTGCAGAACCCAAATCCAAAGGTGAAGGACCCAAATCCAGATGTGGAGGACCCAAATCCAGAGGTGGAAGATCCAAACCTGGAGTGCAGAACCCAAACCCAGAGGTGCAGAACCCAACCCCAGGGGTGCAGAACCCAAACCCAGAGGTGCAGGACCCAAACCCAGAGATGGAGGATGTGAATCCAGAGGTGAAGGACACAAATCCAGAAGTGGAGGATCCAAACCCAGAGATGCAGAACCCAAATCCAGAGGTGAAGGACACAAACCCAGAGGTGGAGGACCCAAATCCAGAGGTGAAAAACCCAAACCCAGAGGTGAAAAACCCAAATCCAGAGATGCAGGATCCAAACCCGGAGTGTAGAACCCAAACCCAGGGTGAAGGACCCAAACCCAGAGGTGGAGGACCCAGATCCAGAAGTGAAAAACCCAAACCCAGAGATGCAGACCCAAACCCAGAGGTGCAGGACCCAGATCCAGAGGATCCAAATCCAGAGGTGGAGGATCCAAACCCGGAGATGCAGAACCCAAATCCAGAGGTGAAGGACCCAAACCCAGAGTGAAGGATTTGAACATGGAGGTAAAGAACCAAAACCCAGGGGTGCAGGACCCAGATCCAGAGGATCCAAATCCAGAGGTGAAGGACCCAAATCCAGAGAAAAGGACACAAATCCAGAGGTGGACCCAACCCCAGGGGTGCAGAACCCAAACCCAGAGGCGGAGTATCCCTGTGGGATATCCGGCCATGGCATCACTTCCCTGTCCCAGGTCATTCCCCAAATCCACACCAGCATCCAGAGGCTCCAGAATTTTTCCCATTTTCCCCCCTCAGCTCCTCTCCCACCACTGGGACAGAGCCTGATCCAAACCTGGCCCAAATTTGGCCCCATTTTCCCTCCCCCATCTCCCTGGACTGTCCCAAAATCCCCCCTATTCCCAGGATCCCTTCCCCCAGGAGCATTTTCCGCAGGATTTATCCCGGTGTGCAGGCCCAGCCCGGCAGAGCTGTTTACAATCCCTAATTGGATTTTGGGAAGCGCCTGCGGCCGTCTCTGTTTTCCATCAGGCACCTGCCGGCCCTAATGGGCCTCTCCCGCCCATTCCGTGTCCTTGGATTTCCTGGAAAACCATCAAAGGCAGCCCCTGCCTCCGGCTGCTGCCGGCTCCAGGGATGGGAGCAGGATCTGGGAGGGACGAGGGATGAGCTGGGATACAGGAGGTGCAGGATCCCTTGGAATCACGGAGTGGTGTGGGTGGGAATCACGGAATGGTTTGGGTGGGAATCATGAAATGGTGGAAATCATGGAATGGTTTTTGTGGGAATCACGGAATGGTTTTTGTGGGAATCAGGGAATGGTTTGAGTGGGAATCAGGGAATGGTTTGAGTGGGAATCACGGGATGGTTTTGGTGGGAATCGTGCAATGGTTTTGGTGGGAATCAGGGAATGGTTTTGGTAGGAATCGCAGAATGGTTTTGGTGGGAATTATGAAATGGTTTGGGTGGGAATCATGGAATAATTTGGGTGGGAATCATGGAATAGTTTGGGTGGGAATCATGGAATGGTTTGGGTGAGAAGGGACCTCAAAGCCCATCCATGCCACCCCCATCCATGGGCCGGGACACTTCCCGCTATCCCGGATTTTCCCACATTTCCTCCTGTGCGTCTCCTCCAGGTGGGGACAGGCTGATCCCTGTGGGAAATGTGTTTTCCATGGATTTTCCTCACCACATTCCCCTGTCTTTTCTGGCTCTCCAGGTGGAATGGAGGGGGTGGAAGTTGCTCCAAACTTTGCTCCAGGCTTCGGGAACAGGATTTTCCCCAGCTGGAATCAAGGAGGAACAAGGCAGGGATGGGTGGGACCCTGGGAAGGAATTCCCAGCTGGGAGGGTGGGAAGGGGCTGGAATTCCCAGAGAATCCCTGGGAATTTCCAAGGAAATGTTGGAGCTCCCTGGGACCGTGGAAGTGTCAGGATTGGAATGGGATGGGATTTGAAGTTCCTTTCCGCTCAAACCAGGCTGGAATTCCATGAAATCCCATGGATGGGGATGAATCCACGATAGGGATGGATTTGGGGATGGATACATCCAACTTGGACATCCAGGAATGTGCTGATGGAGGGAGGAAACACCCCAGAGAATGCTCAGCTCCAGGAGAACCTTCCGGAATCCTTCCCAAACATTCCAGGAGGGCCCTTCCCAGCCTGGCGCTGTCCCTTAGGCACAAAAATCCTGGGATTTTGAAGCACCTCCCGGTGTTGTTCATTCCCCATCTCCTTCCACCCTCATGGAAAACCATTCCCAGGATCCAGGGGATTCCATGGATCTCCATGGAGAGCAGGGTGGGACATTCCGAGGGAACGCAGAAAATCTGGGATCGGGAGGATCCCAAGGGATTGGGATGATCCCCCCCATTCCGGGTTGGGGACAAGGACACCCGGGAGGTCCTTGTGGCGTTCCCATTGATCCGGAGGAGCCGGAGAGCCTCATCCCCGACCACAGCCCGGCCCCGAGGGCTCGGAAGCGGAAAACGTCAATATTGGAATGTTCCCAACGGCAGCGCTGCCCTTCCCAAGGTCATGGACAGCGCCCGGGGACAACGGAGCGTCCCCAAGGGCCACCGTCCCTCCCTTTTCCCAAAAAAACACCCCCTGAGCTCCTGGAGATCCGGGATCTGCCCCCTCCATCCCGATGGGATGGGGAAGGGAGGTGTGGTGGGATGGGAATTCCCAAATTCCCACCGTGGAGCGCCAGGGAAGAGCGGCCACATCCAGCCTTGGTGGCAATCCAGGGATTCAGGCTGGGAAAATCCCGCTGGGAGAAGTTTTGGATGTGGGGATTGGCTTCAGGAGCAGCAGAGAAGGCAGGGAAAAGCGGAGAGGGAAATCCATGGAAAAAATCCTCTACCAGAGGCCTCGTCCAGGGGGATTGGCCATTAGAGGAGAAGCACAGATGGAAATGTGGGGAAAATCCAGTTGGGATTGTGGGAAATGTCCCTGTCCATGGACTGGAGTGGCTTTGAGGTCCCTTCCCACTCAAAATTCCAAGATTCCCTCAGGGAAAGGCCTTGATAAATCAGCTTGATCCAGGAAAAGGAGGGAGAGAGCCTGGAATTTTCCTCTGGAACCTCTCCAGGCTCATTCCCAGCAGGAATTCCCTGCTTTTTCCATCTGCACTTCGGAGGGATCCCAAAGATTTTTCTTGGAAGAGCCTGGGTGGGGAATCTCCCCTCACCCCCCCCCCATCCCGGTACCATTCCCTGGATTCCATTGATATCCGGGATATTCCCGCTGTCCCAAGGCTGGGATCGGTGTCCCATTCCCAGCCCTCCTCTGGCTGCTCCCAGCGGATTTGTAACCATGGGAAAAGCCCTGGGAAGGGCAGGGAAAACAGGGAACAGCTCCAGATCCCATTTTTCCCAGCTGTGGATCTGGGCTGGCACTGTTGGGTTTGCCTGGGAATGCGGCGGATCCGGGAATGCGACAGATCCCGGAATGTTCCATTCCCTCCTTCCCTGTCAGGGTTGATTTGTGCTGGAAATAAGATTTTCCCTGATTTTCCCCGATTTCCTCCCTCCCTGTCACATCCTGTGGCTTTTCCAGCCTCGCTCCCGGGGTTGTTGTGTCCTGGTTCCAACAGCTCCTGGGCGCAGCCTCAGATTCCCGGAATTCCGAGAAGCTCCCGGATCCCGGCTCACCAGGGCCTTTGCTTTCCTGGCTTCCCGTGATTTTCCAGGAAAATCCAACCTGCAGGAGCAGCTGGGAGGATTTGGAATTTTTTGTGGAGGGAAGAGGCTGGGCCGGGCTGATCCTGCTGATTCCAAAGGAAAAAATTGAGGAATGGGAAGGATTTTCCCTGTGTCGTGGTGGTGGAAAAATTCCAGGCTCCAAAGGCAGGAAAGGAAGGGAAAGTTCAGGAAAATCTTTCCAGAAGGAGAAACAAGGTCAGGGAAGGGACAGGTTATCCAGGATTCCTGGGGGATGCAAATGCCAATTTTCCATGGGAGATCCATGACATTCCAGGGTTGTCATGGAATTTGGGAACATCCCAAAATTATCCTGACACCAATTCCCGGACATCTGGATTCCAGCCCAGAATCATCTCCAAAATTTGGGATATTTGATGATTCCCTGATTATCCAATTCCTACCTTTGGTTTGGAAGTGACCCCTGGAGTGATCCCAGCTGGAATTGAGGATATTGGGAATCCACAACCACTTCCAGGTGCTGGAAACCAACAGGAAAAAGAGCAAAAAAACTCATGGAAAAAGAGGAAAAATTCCCAGATGGGTCCTGCTGGGTAATTCCAGCTCACCTTGGGTTTTCTCGGAGCCACACGGATTCGGAGTCAATCCCTCATCCCGTGTTTCCAGGGATCGTGGTTTGGTTTTAACTGGGAGCTTTCCCTCTGGAATACAAATCCACTTCCCTCAGTATCCTTGAATAATCCCTTTTTCCTTCATTTTTCCCCATTTTTCTTAGGGAAAAAAAATCCCAATTCTGCCTCTGAATCCCCTTGCGATTCCCAGGCTCATCCTTGAGCAGGACAAGGAATTCCTGCTCCCAATTCTGGAATTCCCTGGCTGTGACTCACCTGGGCCACGTCCCTCTGCCCTGATGGGAATCCAAATTCCAGGAGTGCCCCTGGATCCTGTGCCTGGGGTTTTTTTTTTATGGAATTCTCCCGCTTGTTCCCTCTCATCCCCTTTTCCAGGCTTTTTCCCAGGGATTCTGTGCAATCCTTGGCTGCAGCGGGAGGAGCAGTGCCAAGGCCTGGCCCCTTGCCCAGTTTTGGGGAAAAAAAAAAAGGATTGGGGCTTTGCCCTTTGTTCCTGGGAATTCCAGAGCCGGAGCTGCTGACGCAGGGCCCGGAGCACAGAACCATTCCCGAAAATGGATCTCGTGGAGCTGGGGTGGGAAAAGGGACGGGATTCAGCCCATGGAGGATCCACGGAATGGGAAGGGGTGGGATCCAGCTCTGCCTGGGTCAGAGATCCTGGGACACGGATTCCAAAGGCGGAGGGAAGCAGTGGGAGGCCGGGCTGGGATGGAGAGGGATAAGCTGGGCTGGGAAGGGAGGAACAGGGAATCTCCAGAGCAGGGAGCCATCGGATCGTGGAATGGTTTGGGTGGGAAGAGACCTCAAACCCCATCCCAGTCCAGCCCTGGCACCTCCCACTACCCCAGGGCGATCCAAGCTTTCCTTGGACACTGCCAGGGATCCAAGGATTCTCTGGGAATTCCAGCCGAGCTCCTACCCACCATCCCAGCCAGGAATTCCTGCCCAAAATCCCAAAATCCCAAACCTCTGTCCATGGTGGGGGCCGTTCCCTGTCCTGCCATTCCAGGCCCTTTTCCCAATCCCTCTCCAGCTCTCCTGGATTGGATGCATCCCCATCCCGACTCCTCCTTGAGAAGGAATTTTGGGATCCAGGGCTTCACTGGGAACTGGGGACTCCAGGAAGGGTCTCCCTTCCCTTTCCCATCCCCGAATTCCATAAAAATCTCTCAGGTTGGATCCTGAGTGTCCTTGATCCCAGAATGGTTTGGGATGGGATCCATGGACCTTCAATCCCATCCCAGGGACACTTCCCAGGATCCCAGAGTGATCCAAACCCACCCTGGGACACTGCCAGGGATTCTCTGGGATGAGGAAGCGGCTCCAAGGATTCCCTGGATCCTTCCCTGATCCCAAAGGGGCTCCAGAAGAGCTGGGATTTGGGCAAGGGCTGGAGGGGCAGGAGGCAGGGAATGGCTTCCAGTGGGAAAGGGGAGCTTGGGATGGTGGGATCTTGGGAAGGGATTCCTGGCTGGGCTGGGATTCCCAGAGAATCCCTGGCAGTGTCCAAGGAAAGGTTGGATCACCCTGAGATTGGTTTCAGGATTGGGCTGGGATGGGATTTGAGTTCCCTTCCCACCCAAACCTCTCCTTTGATCCTGAAATCCTCGCTGCTCCAGTTCCGGGAATTCTGCACCCACGGAGCCGAGGGAAAACGTTCCTCCCCCATCGCGGTTATCTCCTGGAGGCAGAGCTCTCCCTCCGGGGGCTGTGTCCTGAAAAACGGGGAAACACAACGGATTTTCCTTGTTTTGACTGCACAGCTCTGTATTTACATTGCTCCGGCTGCCTCCACATTCCCAGCTCCCGCTTTTTTGGGACAGGGAGAGGATGGGCTGGGATTCATTCCCAGCACATCCCAATTTCCTGGTGGCTCCTGCTTTTCCGAGGCTCAGAGACCAGCAGCTCCTAAAAAAGCAGAGGGGGAAGGGAATTCCTGACAAGCCGGAGTTCCTGATGGATGTGGAGCTCTCCAGGAAGGGAAAGGCCCCTGGAAAAGGGAGGATTTTGGAGCTGCTCCTCTGAATCCAAAATTCCTGTGGGAATATCCTGTGGAATCAGCAGGGATCACGAATGGATGTTGCAATGCCATTTTTTCCCAAGAATAAAAGATTTTCCTGGTTAATTGTTTTTAAAAGTGGATTATTCCATCCCTGAATTCCTCATCCATGGGGTCTCCTTATCCCTGGGAGCCTTGGGAAGGCCTTGTTCCCATAAAAACCCCGGAGCAGGGATCCATGGGGTGGGTTTGCTCCTTCCTGGGTTCCATCCAGGCCGGCTTTGCTCCCTCTTCCCTGGAAAACAGCTCGGGAAGGGCTGGATCCCAAATCCTTCAGCACAGGAACTCCCCCAGAGTGGGCAGGGATGGGCTGGGAGCAGCTGGGAAGAAATTCCCAGCAGGAATCCCAAAAAAGCTCTTTTTGGGACAGTGTTTGCTGTGTGGACATGGAAGATCCAGGATCTGGGATTTGGGATGTGGGGTCTGCGATCCAGGATTTGGGATCATTCCCACCCCTTTTCCCTCAGGGATTCCTCCCATGCACTTCCAGGATGTTCCCCAGCTTCCTGGAAATCCTGAGGCCTGCATTCCCTGCATTCCATGGGATTGAGATCAGAATCCCCCGGGGCCAAATTCCCTCTGTGATCCATGGGATCCAGCCCTGAGGGAAATCTGGAATGGAGCCCCTTTCCCAAGATTCCCAGCAGGATATTTGATCTGAGCCATCCGTGGATTCTGGATATCAGATTTGTCCGGACAGGGGTCAGGATGTTGTGCTCCAGTCTGGATCCATCCCTGTTCTCCAGGAAAATCCTGGAGCCGGAGGATTTTGGATCCCACCCAGGGAATCCCTTTTCTTGTTGATTCCAGGGATCATCCCTCAGATCCAGGATCAGATTCCAGCTGGAGAATCCGAGTTTCCTCTCAGCTGATTTTTGGGAGCACAGCACACCTGGGATTTTGGGGATGTTCCAAAACTTTGCTGCTGCTTCATCCACGATATTCCAACAGCTCAGAAATCCAGGCCCCAAATGACCCAGAGAGAGAATTCCTGGGATTTGCTGCCTCCAGCCTGGAGCTCCCCCAAACCCCTGAGTGCTCCCAGAAACAAAAATGAGGGAAAGCCAAACAAAAACTTCCAGGAATGATAAAAAACCCTGATCCCAAAAAACCCTGCTCCCGTCTCCGGGGTCAGGATGGGAGCTCGGTGTTCCTGATGTGGGAATAACTTCCAGCGCTCCAAGGTATTTATAGCATCCAGCTCATGAGTTTTTAATTAAAATTCCATTTCCTTGTGCTCCAGATGGCACGGATGGCCAGCTCCGTGTTTTCCTTGGGTTTTGTCGGGATCGGGCGGCTCCGGCCGGGATGGGGTCGTTTGGGAGGGGTTTTTATGGGATAGGGGCGTTCTGAGGGCCGGGATTGGGATTCCCGGAGGGATTTGGGGGATGGAGGGGCGGCTGCCGCTGGCCCAGAAGTGTCAGATCCGCAGGGATCGCATCCCGAGGGAAGGGAGGGCGGGAAGGGCTCCACGTCAGGAAAAATCACATCAGGAAAAGCAAAGCTTTCAGCGGAGCTAAATCGGGATGGCTGCGGAGAGCGGGAACAGCGGGAACAGTGGGGACACCGGGAACAGAGGGAAAAGCAGGGACAGTGGGAACAGCGGGGACAGCGGGGACAGGATGGATCCTGGCTGCCTCCCTGGAACTGGGACATTCCAGTATCCCACTGGGATGGATCCCAGTTACCTCCCTGGAATTGGGACATTCCACTGGGATGGATCCCAGCTGCCCTCCTGGGATGGGGACATTCCAAATATCCCACTAGGATGGATCCCAGCTGCTTCCCTGGAATTGGGACATTCCAAAAATCCCACTGGGATGGATCCCAGCTCTATCCCCAATATTGGGACATCCCAAATGTCCCACTGGGATGGATCCTGGCTGCCCCTCTGGGATTGGGATATTCCAAATATTCCACGGGGATGGATCCCAGCTGCCCCTCTGGGATTGGGACATTCCACTGAGATGGATCCTGGCTGCCTCCATGGGATTGGGATATTCCAAATATCCCACGGGGATGGATCCCAGCTGCCCCCCTGGGATTGGGACATTCCACTGGGATGCATCCCAATGAGGACATTGCAAATATCCCCCTGGGATGGATCCCAATGGAGACATTCCAAATATCCCACTGGGACAGATCCCAATGGGGACAGTCCAAATATCCCACTGGGATGGATCCTGGCTGCATCCCTGGAATTGGGACATTCCAAATATCCCACTGGGATGAGCAGCAGGGATTTACAGGATCAGTTTTCTGGCTGGAATCTGGGGGATGTTCCCTTTCCCATCCTATTCCCACTGCACCCAGAGATTCCAGAAGCTCCCCAAAACCTGGGAAGTGATGCCACCAAATAAGGACTTTTCACAGACGAGGAAAATTCCCAATTCACGGAGCTGGTGCTGCTGGGATAGAGCAAAAGTCAATTCCTGGCTCAGGGAATTCCCGACCTGCTGCTGGTCTGGAATCCAACATCCCGAGGAGGAGCTGCTGGAGAGAGACCAGAGGGGAGCACGGAGCTGCTGCAGGGCTGGGAGAGCTGGGAATGTGCAGCTGGATCAGGGAAGGATCCAGGGAATCCTTGGAGCCGCTTCCCCATCCCAAAGGGGCTCCAGGAGAGCTGGGATTTGGGCAAGGGCTGGAGGGGCAGGAATCAGCGAATGGCTTCCAGTGGGAAAGGGGAGCTTGGGATGGTGGGATGTTGGGAAGGGATTCCTGGCTGGGCTGGAATTCCCAGAGAATCCCTGGAAATGTCCAAGGAAAGGTTGGAGCAACCCAACTCATCCCATCCCACCCCATTATCCCATTATCCCATCTCATCCCAGCTCTGTTTTCCAGAGGGAGGAGTCTCAGGAATTCCCTGGATATCCAGAAATGCAGGAGGGTCCTGGGCCATGTCCTGTTCCATCAGTGCCCATTCCCATCCAGGGATCCCAAACTCCCACCTTGTGAGAAGGAATCCTCTGGAACAACTTCTTTGGGATATCCAGAGCCACCTGCACAAGGTCCTTTCCTTCAGTTGACCCCAAATCCCACCCAAATCCCTGGATTGCAATTCCAGAACTCCCACCCCAACCTCCCCAGCCCAATTCCCAGGATGGGCAGGGAGCTCATCCCATAATCCCAGAGATGGGATAACAGGGAATTCCCAACGTTCCCCGTTCCCACATTTCCACTCCCAAAACCCCTCCAAGGGCAGTGACAGGAAGAAAATTCCCGGAAGATTTTCCCAAGGAGGGTCAGGAAGGGCTGATCCAGGACACGGAGCCCTGGAAGCTGCAGGAGCCTCGTCAGGCAGCCCCAATCCCACGGGAATCGCCGGTGCCGGGGCTCAGATCCATTAAGATTCCACAAAACCCAAATCGAAGCTTTTTGGGAATGACTCGGCATCGGCGGCGGAAGAGCGGGAGCGCATTTGGCTTTTTAGGAGCAATTTCGGGTGGATTTTTTGGGGTTTTTTTTTGCTCTTAATTCCTTTTATTTTTGGCAGCAAAGAGGGAGAAAATGGCCCGGCTGGAGCCCGGATCCATTTGTGGTTTCCAGAGGCAGCAGCGACCGGAGTTCGGGAATCTCCGTGGGCCAGGGAATGACTCAGGTCGGGAAAGGGGAGAGGGGACAAGGAGAGAGGGAAACCGGGGAAACTGGGATGCGAGAGAGGGAAACTGGGATGGGAGAGAGGGAAACTGGGATGGGAGAGGGAAACTGGGATGGGGAGAGGGAAATTAGGATCAGAGAGAGGGAAACTGGGATGGGGAGAGGGAAACTGGGATGGGGAGAGATGGAAACGGGGATGGGGAGAGATGGAAACGGGGATGGGAGAGGGGGAAACTGGGATGGGAGACAGGAAAACTGGGATGGGAGAGATGGAAACTGGAATGGGAGAGAGGGAAACTGGGATGGGGAGAGAGGGAAACTGGGATGGGAGAGGGAAACTGGGGAAACTGGGATGGGAAATGGGATGGGAGAGAGGGAAACTGGGATCAGAGAGAGGGAAACTGGGATGGGAGATGGAAACTGGGATGGGGAGAGGGAAACTGGGATGGGGGAGAGGGAAACTGGAATGGGGGAGAGGGAAACTGGGATGGGGGAGAGGGAAACTGGGATGGGGAGAGGGAAACTGGGATGGGAGAGAGGGAAACTGGGATGGGGAGAGAGGGAAACTGGGATGGGGAGATAGGAAATGGGATGGAGAGATGGGAACTGGGTCAGGGATGGTCGGGATGTGATTCCCAGGATGCTGTTGGGACATTTTGGAGATATTTCCCAGATTCTGTGGATCAGGGATATTTGGATGTGATTCCCGGATTCTGAGGATCAGGGACATTTGGGATATGTTTCCTGGGATTCTGTTGGGAGATTTGGGATGTGTTTCCTGGATTCTGTGGATCAGGGACATTTGGGATGTTTCCCAGACCCCGTGGCTGCCAGGCCATTCCCGATTTCCCGCTCCATGCCGGGCCCTGCCGGATCAGCCGGATCCAGCCCAAGCTGTCGCGGCAGCTGCCGCACCCCAGGAGCAGGAAAAGGCAGAGCAGCTTCTGCAGCCAGGACGGATCCCGTGGATCTTTGTTCCCAAAAATGCGGTTCCATGCCAGGCTGAATCCCAGGGGATCCCAACAATCCCAGATCCTACAGTTCCGGATCCTACAGCACACAAATAACCCTGCACGCCATTAACCCACGGCACGCCATTAACCCACAGCACTCCATAACCCACAGAGCCCCATAACTCTGAACCCCATAACCCACAGAACTCCATTAAACCCACACCCCATAACCCTGCACCCCATACCCCATAACTCATAACCCATTAACCCCACACCTCATAACCCACAGCACCCCATTAATCCCACACCCCATTAATCCCACACCTCATTAACCCTGCACACCATAACCCTGTACTCCATTAACCCCATACCCCATTAAACTCATACCCCATAACCCACAGAACTCCATTAAACCCACACCCCATAACCCTGCACCCCATTAACCCCACAGCCCATTTACTCACAGGACCCCATAACCGATAGCACCCCATAACTCACAGAACCTCAACAAATCTGAACCCCCTAATCCAGCACCCCATAACCCTGTACCGTATAACCCACAGCACCCCATAACCCACAGAACCCAAATAACACTGAACCCCATAACCCTACAACCCATAACCCACAGCATCCCATTAATGCTACACCCCATAACCCTGCACCCCATACCCCATAACTCATAACCCATTAACCCCACACCTCATAACCCACAGCACCCCATTAATCCCACACCCCATTAATCCCACACCTCATTAACCCTGCACACCATAACACTGTACCCCATTAACCCCACACCCCATTAACCCCATACCCCATAACCCACAGAACCCCATTAACCCCACACCCCATAACCCAGCACCTCATTAACCCCACACCCCATATACTCACAGGACCCCATAATCGATAGCACCCATAACTCACAGAACCTCAACAAATCTGAACCCCCTAATCCAGCACCCCATAACCCTGTACCGTATAACCCACAGCACCCCATAACCCACAGAACCCAAATAACACTGAACCCCATAACCCTACAACCCATAACCCACAGCACCCCATTAATGCTACACCCGATAACCCTGCACCCCATAACCCATACCCCATTCACCCCATACCTCATAACCCACAGCACCCCATTAACCCCACACCCCATTAATCCCACACCTCACACCATATCCCACAATCCCTGCACACCATAACCCTGTACCCCATTAACCCCATACCCCATTAAACTCATACCCCAAAACCCACAGAACCCTATAAACACGTACCCCATTAACCCTACACCCCATTAACCCCACAGCACCCCATAACCCAGCACCCTGTAACCCTGCACACCATTAACCCCACACTCCATTGACCCAGCACCCCATTAACCCCATACCCCATAACCCACAGAACCCCATTAACCCCATACCCCTTAACCCAGCACCTCATTAACCCCACACCCCATACTCCACAGCACCCCATAACCCACAGCACCCCGTTAACCCCACATCCCCATAACCCACAGAACACCATTAACCCTGCAAACCATACCCCATAACCCATACTCCATTAACCCCACAACCCATAACCATTGTACTCCATAACCCTGCACCCCATTAACCCACAGAACCCCATCAAACCCACACCCCATAACCCACAGCATCCTAATAACCTCATAACTGATAACCCTGCACCCCATAACTCTGCACCCCATAACCCACAGCTCCCAATAACCCAGCACCCAATTAACTCCATCCCCCATAACGCTGCACCCCATAAACCACAGCACCCCATAACCCACAGCATCCTAATAACCTCATACCTCATAATCCATCACCCCATAACCCATCACCCCATAACCCTGCACTCCATAACCCACAGAACCCCATTACCCCACACCCCATTAACCCCACACCCCATTAGGCCCACATCCCATTAACCCCGCACACCATTACCCTTCACCCCATAACCCTGCACCCCATTAACCCTGCACCTCATAACCCACAGAACCCCATAACCCCACACCCTATAACCCAGCACCCCATTAACCCCTCACGCCATACCCCACAGCACCCCATAACCCACAGAACACAAATAACTCTGAACCCTATAACCCCACACCCCATAACCCACAGCACTCCATTAACCCCATATCCCATTAATCCCACATCCCATATCCCATATCCCATATCCTATATCCCATATCCCACATCCCCTATCCCATATCCCATATCCCATATCCCATATTCCATATCCCCTATCCCACATCCCACATCCCATATCCCATATCCCATATCCCATATCCCCTATCCCATATCCTACATCCCACATCCCCTATCCCATATCCCATATCCCATATCCCACATCCCCTATCCCATATCCCACATCCCATATCCCTGGCTGTAATTCCCTGGGACTCTGGGATTCCCACGGGATCAGGTCCGGGTTGAGGTGCCAGCACAGGTGTGAGGGACAATTGTCCCCTGGTTTCGGGTGACAGCAGCTGACAGAAGCTGTCCCAGGATGGAAAACTTGGAAAACATTGCCTGCTCCAGAGGGTGCCACCATCCAACCCCAATCCTGGGATGATCCTGAAATCCGGGGGCAGCAGGAAAAGTGGGAATTCCACCCTGGTGAGAGCCCACATGGAACTGGGATCCCGAAATCAGCGGGACACGGAGCTGGGAGAGCTGGGAATGTGCAGCTGGATCAGGGAAGGATCCAGGGAATCCTTGGAGCCGCTTCCCCATCCCAAAGGGGCTCCAGGAGAGCTGGGATTTGGGCAAGGGCTGGAGGGGCAGGAGGCAGGGAATGGCTTCCAGTGGGAAAGGGGAGCTTGGGATGGTGGGATCTTGGGAAGGGATTCCTGGCTGGGCTGGAATTCCCAGAGAATCCCTGGGAGCATCCCAGGAAAGGTTCGATGGGGTGGGATAATGGGATGGGATAATGGGATGGGGTCGGATAATAGGATGGGAGAGGATGCAGGTGGAGACAGCTCTGGAGCAGGGTTGGGATTTGGAGTTTGGGATTTGGGGTTTGGGCTTTGGGAGCTGTTCCCAGATTTCGGACTTGGGGCTTTGGGGTTTGGGAGCTGTTCCCAGGGTTGGACTTTGGGTTTTGGGAGCTGTTCTCAGGTTTGAGGTTTGGGATCTGCGTTTTGGGAACTGTTCCTAGAGTTGGGATCTGGGCTTTGGGTTTTGGGAGCTGTTCCCAGGGTTGGGGTTTGGGAGCTGTTCCCAGGTTTGAGGTTTGGGATCTGTGGTTTGGGAGCTGTTCCCAAGTCTGGGATTTGGGGTTTGGGGTTTGGGAGCTGTTCCCAGGGCTGGGATTTTGGCTTTGCAATGTGGGGTTTTGGGAGCTGTTCCCAGATTTGGGGTTTTGGGAGCTGTTCCCAGGGTTGGTTTTTGGGGTTTGGGAGCTGTTCCCAGGGTTTGGGTTTGGGATTTGGGTTTGGGAAGCATTCCCAGGGTTGAGATTTGGGTGTTAGGGTTTGGGAGCTGTTCCCAGGTTTGGGAATTGGGATCTGCGTTTTGGGAGCTGTTCCCAGGGTTGGGATTTGGGGTTTTGAGAGCTGTTCCCAGAGCTGTGATCTGGGCTTTGGGGTTTTGGGAGCTCTTCCCAGGTTTGGGATGGGATCCGAGTTTTGGGATCTTTTCCTAGAGTTGAACATTGGGATCTGGGCTTTGGGATCCATTCCCAGAGTTGGGAACTGAGATCTGGGCTTTGGGATCCATTCCCAGAGTTGGGAACTGGGATTTGGGTTTTGGGATCCATTCCCAGAGCTGGGAATTGGGATCTGGGCTTTGGGACCTGTTCCCGGCACCGGCCGCGCTCCGGGGCTCGGGCTCTGTCCCCAGCGGTGTCACCCGGCCCCGTGCGACACTCGGGGGGTCCCCGGGGGCGCCGGTGCTGAAGGACAGCTCCGCCCCCTCCCCCGCCCTCCCTCCCCCTCCCTCCTCCTCCTCCTCCTCCCTCTCTCCCTCCTCCCGCTCCTCCGCCGGCCCCGCCGCCGCCGCGGCCGCCGCAGCCGCGCCTGGGCCGCCTCCCCCGGCCGCCCGCCCGCCCGCCGTGCCCGGGCGCTGCCGCCATGCCCCAGCCGGCCCCGCCGCGCCCCGCAGCCGCCGCCGGCGCACCATGAAGCGGCAGAACGTGCGGACGCTGGCGCTGATCGTCTGCACCTTCACCTACCTGCTGGTGGGCGCCGCCGTCTTCGACGCGCTCGAGTCCGAGGCGGAGACGGCGGAGAGGCGGCGGCTGGAGGCCAAGAGCGACGAGCTCAAGAGAAAGTACAACCTGAGCGCCGAGAGCTACGGCGAGCTCGAGCGGGTCGTGCTCAAGCTCAAGCCGCACAACGCCGGCGTCCAGTGGAAATTCGCCGGCTCCTTCTACTTCGCCATCACCGTCATCACCACCATAGGTACCGGCTGCCCCCGCCCCGCCCGGCTCCCCGCGGGCAGATCCCGGCTCGGGTTTTTTCCTGGTGGGATCGGGGGATCCACGCGGGAAGCGCCGGGAAAGCCCCGCCTGTGCCCGAGGGAGCGGGGGGAAATCGGGAGCTCGGCGCTTTCGCCGCCCGGGGACCCCCCCGGCACAGCCGCCGCCCGTCCCGCTGGGACCGGGGCGATCCCTCCGCTCGGCTCCTCCGGCACCGGGAAAAAACCCCGGTGCTCTGTGTCCCGTCCCTTGGGATCGATGCGATCCCTCTGCCCGGTCCCCCCTGTTTCCTACCCCGGTGTTTTGGGGGCGATCCCCCTCCCCAGGCCCCCCTGTTTCCCATCCCGGTGTTTTCGGGGCGATCCCCCTGCCCGGTTCCCCCTGTCTCCCATTCCGCTGGGACGGGGGCGACCCCTCCGCTCGGTTCCTCCGGCACCAGGAAAAACCCCCCGGTGCTCTGTGTCCCATCCCTTGGGATCGGGGCGATCCCTCTGCCCGGTCCCCCCTGTCTCCCATCCCGGTGTTTTCGGTGCGATCCCCCTGTCCGGACCCCCCTCTCTCCCATCCCGGTGGGACCGGGGCGATCCCTCTGCTCGGTTCCTCCGGCACCGGGAAAAAAATTCCCGGTGCTCTGTGTCTCATCCTTTGGGATCGCGGCGATCCCTCCCTGGCTCCTCCAGAAAGGGGAAAAACCTGCCCAGACGCCCCTGTCTCCCATCCCGGTGTTTTCGGGGCGATCGCTCTGCTCGGTTCCTCCAGCACCGGGAAAAACCCGCCAGGACCCGCTTGTCTCACATCCCGGTGGGATCGCGGTGATCCCCCTGTCCCGTCCTCCCCTGTCTCCCACCCCTTGGGATCGGTGCGATCCCTCTGCTCCTTCCTCCCGTTTCCCATCCCCGTGGGATCGGGGCCATCCCTCTGACCTGATTTCCGTTTCTCATCCCGGTGTTTTCGGGGCGATCCCCCTGTTCGGACGTCCCCTCTCCCATCCCTTGGAATTGGGACGATCCCCCTGGCCCGTTCCCCCCGTCTCTCCCATCCCGGTGGGATCCGGGCGATCCCTCTCCTTCACCGGGAAAAACCTGCCCGGTGCTCTGTTTCCCACCCCTTGGGATCGGGGCGATCCCCCTGCCCGGATCCCCCTGTTTCCCATCCCGGTGCTTTGGGGGTGATCCCTCTGCCCGGATTCCCGTCTCCAATCCCCTGGGATCCGGGAGATCCCTCCCCGGCTCCTCCAGCACCGGGAAAAACCTGCCTGGTCCTCCCTCTCTCCCATCCCTTGGGATCGGGGTGATCCCTCTGCCCGGACCCCCCCGTTTCCCATCCCGGTGTTTTTGGGACCATCCCCCTGCCCGGTTCCCCCGCGTTTCCCATCCCGATGTTTTGGGAGCGATCCCCTGCCCTGATTCCCATTTCCCACCCCGGTGTTTTGGGGCCATCCCCCTGCCCGAATTCCCGTCTTTCTCACCCTTGCGATCGGGGCGATCCCCTGTTTCTCATCCCGGTGTTTTGGGGCGATCCCCCTGCAGGACCCCCCTCTCTCCCTCCCATCCCGGTGTTTTTGGGGCGATTCCCTGCCTGATTCCCGTTTCCCATCTCTATGTTTTGGGGCCAATCCCCCTGCCCAGATTCCCTTCTCTCCTATCCTTTGGGATCGGGGTGATCCCTCCTGTTTCCCACCCCGGTGTTTTTGGAGCGATTCCCCTGCCCTGATTCTCATTTCCCATCCCGGTGTTTTGGGGCCATCCCCCTGCCCGAATTCCCGTCTTTCCCATCCCTTGGGATCGGGGCGATCCCCCTGTTTCTCATCCCGGTGTTTTGGGGGCGATTCCCCTGCCCTGATTACCATTTCCCATCCCGGTGTTTTGGGGCCGATCCCCCTGCAGGACCCCCCTCTCTCCCTCCCATCCCGGTGTTTTTGGGGGCGATTCCCCTGCCCAGACTCCCGTTTCCCATCCCGAGGTTTTTGGGGGAATCCTCCTGCCCTGATTCCCGTTTCCCATCCCGGTGTTTTGGGGCCATCCCCCTGCCCTAATTCCCGTCTCTCTTATCCTTTGGGATCGAGGTGATCCCCCCGTTTCCCATCCCGGTGATTTGGGGGAGATTCCCCTGTTCTGATTCCCGTTTCTCATCCCGGTGGTTTTGGGACCACCCCCCTTCCCGGTTCCCGTTTCCTATCCCGGTGTTTTGGGGGCGATTCCCCTGCCCTAATTCCCGTTTCCCATCCCAGTGTTTTTGGGACGATTCCCCGCCCAAGACCCCCCAAATCCCCGAACCCGGGACTCCCCCCCGCCCCTGTCCCACCGGGAAACCCTCGCGCGACCCCCAGGACCGGGGAATGCTCCTGACCGGGACCCTCCCGACCCGGGGATGTGTCCCCAAGGCGCTGTCACCTCCCTGTCGTGGCTCTGCTGGCCCGGACACCCCTGTGGGACCCCCAGCCCGGGGGAGGGGACAGGGATGTGTCCCTGTAGGGTCCCAAGCCCGGGGAAGGGGACAGGGATGTGTCCCTATAGTGTCCCCAGCCCCATGGGGACAGGGGTGTGTCCCTATAGTGTCCCCAGCCCTATGGGGACAGGGGTGTGTCCCTATAGTGTCCCCAGCCCCATGGGGACAGGGGTGTGTCCCTGTAGTGTCCCCAGCCCTATGGGGACAGGGGTGTGTCCCTGTAGGGTGCCCAGCCCTGTGGGGAGGGGACAGGGACATGTCCCCACCCTGCCAGGCTCTCCCAAGGGGTGTCACCTCTGTCCCCCACTCTCAAGGATGTCCCCAGCCCTGTCCCCACCCTGGGAAGTGTCACTGGGGGTGGCCCCTTTGGGACCTACCCCCCCTCGTTACCCTCATTGTCACCCCTCTGTCACCCACACTGTCACCCCATTGTCACCCTCACTGTCACCCCTCTGGTCTTTGGGTCCCCTCCAGGGGTGGCCGGGGTCACCCAATGTCCCCTGGTCCCCAGCTGCCCCCCAAACTCTGCCCTAGGGAGGGCCTGAGGGGTGGGGACAGCGAGGGGACAGTGAGGGGACAGCGGTGAACAGGGCCTGCCCTGCAGGAGAGGGGAGGAGGTTAATGGATAGGGATAATGGGATGGGGGACGCCGCTTTGGGACAATTTTGGGGTGTCCGGTTCCACAGGGCCTCAGGGTGGCCGTGGGTCCCCTGTCCCCTGGTCCCACTGCCCCCAAACTCTGCCCTAGGGAGGGCCTGAGGGGTGGGGACAGCGAGGGGACAGTGAGGGGACAGCCGGTGACACAGGGCCCTGGCCACCATGCAGAGAGAGGGGAGGGATGGGTTAATGGGATAACGGGATAATGGGATGGGGGACGCCAGCTTTGGGACAAATTTTGGGGTGTCCCTGGTTACCCACAGCTGCCATGCAGATTTTGGGTTGTCCCTGGGTCCCCAGAGCTGTCACACGGATTTTGGGGTGTCCCTGGTTCCCCAGAGCTGTCACACAGATTTTGGGGTGTCCCTGGGTCCCCAGAGCTGTCACACAGAATTTGGGGTGTCCCTGGGTCCCCAGAGCTGCTGTCACATGGATTTTGGGGTTCCTGTGCATTCCCAGGATTGGAAAAGGATATGGGGGTGCCAGTTTGTTCCCGGGGCTCAGATCCAGGTATTGGGGTGCTCGTGGGTTCCCAGATTTGGGCCGTGGATATTGGGAGGATTTCCGGGCCCTAAATCCCGGTGTGTGGAGGCAAAAGGGTTCCCGGTGCTGAAACACCAGGGTTGGGGTGCTCGTTATTCCCGGAGTTTTTATCCCGGTGTTTGTCATTCCCAGAGCAGTTGTTCCAGTGTTGGTTATTCCCAAGGCTTCTATCCCAGTTTTTTTATTCCCAGAGTTGTTATTCCCACTCTCAGGGTGTTCATTATTCCCAGGGCTGTTAGCCCGGTGTCAGGGTGTTCATTATTCCCGGGGCTTTTATCCCGGTGTCAGGCTGTTATTCCAGGGCTTTTTCTCCCAATGTTTGTCATTCCCACCCTCAGAGTGTTCACTATTCCCGGAGCTGCTATCCCGGTGTTTGTTATTCCTGGAGCTGTTGTTCAGGTGTTTGTCATTCTTATTCCCACTCTCAACACATCCCTTATTCCCGGGGCTTTTATCCTGGTGTCCAGCTGTAATTCCAGGGCTTTTGTCCTGCTGTTTGTTATTTCCACCTTCAGGGTGTTCATTATTCCCAGGGCTGTTGTCCCGGTGTTCGTCATTCCCATTATCCCAGTCTCAGAGTGTTTGTTATTTCCGGAGCTTTTATCCCAATATTTATTATTCCTGGAGCTGTTATCCCAGTATTTGTTATTCCCACTCTCAGGGTGTTGCTTATTCCCGGAGCTGTTATCCTGGTGTCCAGCTGTTATTCCATGGCTTTTATCCCGCTGTTTGTCATTCCCACCCTCAGGGCATTCATTATTCCCGGAGCTGGTATCCTGGTGTTTGTCATTCCCATTATCCCGGTCTCAGGGTGTTTGTTATTCCTGGGGCTATTATCCCGATATTTATTATTCCCCGTGTCAGGCTGTTCATTATTCCTGGGATTTTTACTCTGGTGTTTGTTATTCCCAGAGTTGTTATTCCCACTCTCAGGGTGTTCCTTATTCCTGGGACTTTTATCAGGCTGTTATTCCCAGGGCTGTTATCCCGGTGTTTCTTATTCCCACCCTCAGGGCATTGATTATTCCTGGGGCTGTTTTCCCCATGTTCATTATTCGCATTATCCCGGTGTCAGGGTGTTTGTCATTCCCGGAGTTGTTATCCCGGTGTTTGCTATTTCCAGGGCTTTTATCCCAGTTGTTTTTTTATTCCCAGAGTTGTTATTCCCACTTTCTGGGTGTTCCTTATTCCTGAGGCTTTTATCCCGGTGTTTGTCATTCCCAGAGCTCTTATCCCGGTGGTGTTGGTTATTCCCACCCTCAGGGCGTTCATTATTCCTGGGGCTGTTTTCCCAATGTGCATTATTCCCATTATCCCGGTGTCAGGGTGTTTGTTATTCCCAGAGCTCTTATCCTGGTGTCAGTGTTTCATTATTCCCGGGGCTTTTATCTCAGTGTTTTTCATTCCCAGACTGCTATCCCGGTGTTTGTTATTCCCGGAGCTGTTATCCTGGTGTTTGTCAGTCCCATTATCCCAGTGTCAGGGTGTTCATTATTCCCCAGGCTATTTTCCAAATGTTTATTATTCCCATTATTCCAGTGTCAGGGTGTTTGTTATTCCCAGGGTTTTTGTCCTGGTGTTTGTCATTCCCGGAGCTGTTATTCCCACTCACAGGGTGTTCATTGTTCCCGGAGTTTCAGGCTGTTATTCCCAGAGCTGTAATCCTGCTGTTTGTTATTCCCATTATCCAGGTGTCAGGGTGTTTGTCATTCCCAGCACTTTTATCCAGGTGTTTGTTATTCCAGGAGTTTTTATCCCAAATGTTTATTATTCCCATTATCCTGGTGTTTGTTATTCCCACCCTCAGGGTATTCATTATTCCCAGGGCTGTTTTCCCAGTGTTTATTATTCCCATTATCCCGGTGTTGGGGTGTTTGTTATTCCCGGGGTTTTTATCCCAGTGTTTGTTATTCCTGGAGTTGTTATTTGCACTCTCAGGGTGTTCATTATTCCCGAAGTTTCAGGCTGCTATTCCCAGATCTGTTATCCTGCTGTTTGTTATTCCCATTATCCAGGTGTCAGGGTGTTTGTCATTCCCAGCACTTTTATCCCTGTGTTTGCTATTCCAGGGCTTTTTATCCCCAATGTTTATTATTCCCATTATCCTGGTGTTTGTTATTCCCACCCTCACAGTGTTCATTATTCCCAGGGCTGTTTTCCCAGTGTTTATTATTCCCATTATCCCGGTGTCGGGGTGTTTGTTATTCCCGGGGTTTTTATCCCAGTGTTTGTTATTCCTGGAGTTGTTATTCCCACTCTCAGGGTGTTCATTGTTCCTGGAGTTTCAGGCCGTTATTCCCAGAGCTGTTATCCTGCTGTTTGTTATTCCCATTATCCAGGTGTCGGGGTGTTTGTCATTCCCAGCACCTTTATCCCTGTGTTTGTTATTCCCAGGATTTATCCCCAATATTTATTATTCCCATTATCCCAATGTTTGTCATTCCCATCCTCAGGGTGTTCATTATTCCCGGGACTGTTTTCCCAATGTTCATTATTCCCGTTATCCTGGTGTCAGGGTGTTTGTTACACCTGGAGTTGTTATTCCCACTCTCAGGGTGTTCATTATTCCTGGAGCTGTTATCCCACTGTCAGGCTGTTATTCCTGGAGCTCTTATCCTGCTGTTTGTTATTCCCGGTGTTTGTTATTCCCATTATCCCAGGGCTGTTTTCCCAATGTTCATTATTCCCGTTATTCCGGTGTCAGGGTGTTTGTTATTCCCAGAGCTGTTATCCCGGTGTTTGTCACTCCCATTATTTATTCCCATTATCCTGGTGTTTGCCATTCCTGTTTTCCTGGTGTCAGGGTGTTTATTGTCCCTGTTATCCCGGTGCTTGCCATTCCCATTATCCCATTATCCCATTATCCTGGTATTCACTATTCCTGTTATCCCAGTGTTTAGTATTCCCATTATCCAGGTGTTTTCCAATCCCATTATCCCTTTATTCTGCTGTTTGTTGTTCCCATTATCCCATTATCCCAGTGTTTGCCATTCCCATTATCCCATTATCCTGGTGTTTTTCAATCCTATTATCCCATTATCCCAGTGTTTGACATTCCCTTTATCCCATTATCCCAGTGTTTTTCAATCATGTTATAATATTTTTCCTGGTGTTTACCATTCCCATTATCCCGGTCTTTACCATTCCCATTTTCCCAGTGTTTGCCATTCCCATCATCCCATTATCCCAGTCTTTTTCAATCCCATTATCCCATTCCCGTTATCCCAGCTCCGACCTCTCCAGGCTGCCAGGAGCTACTGGAAAAGTTCTGGAATTGTGGCCAATCCTCCGGCATTGGACAGGATGGGAGGAATTGGGAATCTCCAAAGGGATCCAGCCCATCCCAAGGATCCCGGAATGCTGGAGAGGGACATGGACCTGCTGGGATCCATCCCGAGGATGGATCGGGATCCCACTCTGTCTCTCCCAGGATTCCCGATCCTGGAATTCCCAATCCCACTGCCAGGAGCTGGGAATGCTGGAGCGGGACTGACCTCAACCCAAACATTGCATCCCAAAAATTCCTGCCCATCCCAGCACTCCCAACCTTAAATCCTGGAGTTGGGCTCCACTTTGGGATTGGGATGAGGATTCCCAATATCCCAAATTTGGGAATTGCAGAGGGAATGGCCTCAAATGGCTTTCCCTGAATCCAGCCCAGTTTTCCCAGAATTTGCAGGGATGTGGAGAAGGGTCTGGGACATCTGGATGTGTGGGAAGATCCCAAAATCCCACAATCCCACAAAATCCACAATTTGGATGGATGGATATGGCAGCAACGCTGGGATGGCTGGAATGAGAGGAGCCCCCTCCAAATCCAGGGAAAAGGGGGAGAAATTCCCATTATTCCCATGGAACTGGATTTTCCAAGGCAGGAAAAAAAAAGGGATTTTTCCAGGAATTCACCCCCGAGCTCTTGGTGGGACAGGGAAAAGCTGGACTGGGATCAGGAAACGGCTCCTGAGGTGGGGGAGATCCCGGTGGGGGAAAATCTGGGATTACAGATCCTGATGGGACGGGGGGAGGAAAATTCGGGATTACAGATCCCACTGGGAAAAGTTTTAATCCATTTGGGGTTTTGGGTTTTTTCCCCTTTATCCATGAAAAAAGCCGAGAGAGGAGCAGCTCCTGCCACTGCTCCAAAGCTTTCCTGTGGCTCCCAAGAAATTCCAGGGGCTGGGATGCCCCTCTGTCCCCATCCCACAATTCCAGAGGCTGGGATGTCCCTGGGGGGTGGCAGTGTCACCGGCAGTGTCCCTTGTCATCTCTGCCGCTGTCCCGAGCCAGGGTGGGCTGCTCTGGCTCTGGACGGCTCCCAAAAATCCCGATCCCAAAAATCCTGATCCCAAAAATCCCGACCCCAAAAGTCAGAATCCCAAAAATCCAATCCTAAAAAACCCGATCCCAAAAACCCCAATCCCAAAAATCCCAATCACAAAAGTCACAATCCCAAAAATCCCGATCCCAAAAGTGCCGATCCCAAAAGTCACAATCCCAAAAATCCCGATCCCAAAAGTCACAATCTCAAAAATGCCGATCCCAAAAACCCGATCCTAAAAAACCAGATTCAAAAAACCCTAATCCCAAAAAACCCGATCCCAAAAGTCACAATCCCAAAAATCCCAATTCCAAAAAACCACATCCTAAAAAACCCAATCCCAAAAATCACAATCCCAAAAAACCTGATCCCAGAAGTCCCAGTCTCAAAAATCTTGATCCCAAAAATCCCGATCCCAAAAAACCCAATACTAAAAATCCTGATCCAAAAAGTCACAATCCCAAAAGTGCCGATCCCAAAAACCCCATCCCAAAAGTCATAATCCCAAAAATCCCGATCCCAAAAGTTACAATCACAAAAATACCAATCCCAAAAGTGCCGATCCCAAAAATCCCGATCCCAAAACCCCAATCCGAAAAGTCCCAATCCCAAAAACCCCGATCCCCAAAGTCCTGATCCCAGAAGTCCCAATCCCAAAATTCCCGATCCCAAAAAACCCAAAAGTCACAATCCCTAAAACTCGATCCCAAAAACCCCGATCCCCAAAACCCCAATCTTAAAAACCCCGATCCCCAAAACCCCGATCCCAAAAACCCCAATCCCAAAAATCACAACCCTAAAAAAACCAGATCCCCAAAAGCTCCATACTAAAAATCACAATCCCAAAAATCCCAATCCCAAAAATCCTGATCCCAAAAAATCCGATCCTAAAAAACTGATCCCAAAAATCATAATTCCCAAAACCCCGATCCCAGAATTCCCGTTCCCCGCCCCCCTCCCCCGCGGCCGCGCGCAGGGAGCAGGTGGCAAATGCCACCGCGGTGTCACCATCTGTCACCGCCGCCACCCGCCCGAGCCTCTGCCGCGGGAACAGCGCCCGGCGGGAGGCCGGGCCCTTTTGTCCCCGTTTGTCACCTGCTGTCCCCTCTGGTCTCCCCCTGTCCCTTTCTGTCCCCGTTTGTCACCCCCCTCGTCCTCCTTCTGTCCCTCCCTGTCCCCTCTGTCCCTTCTGTCCCCTCCTGTCCCCCCCGTCACCCCCTGTCCCTTCTTTCACCTCCTGTCCCCTCCTGTCACCCCCTGTCCCCTCTGTCCCTTCTGTCCCCTCCTGTCACATCCCTCGCCCCCTTGTCCCTTCAGACCCCCCCTTCCCTTCTGTCCCCTCTGTCACCCCCTGTCACCCCCTGTCCCCTCTGTCCCCTCCTGTCACCCCCTGTCAACCCTGTCACCCCCTGTCCCTTCTGTCCCCTCCTGTCACATCCCTCGCCCCCTTGTCCCTTCAGACCCCCCCTTCCCTTCTGTCCCCTCCTGTCACCCCCTGTCACCCCCTGTCCCCTCTGTCCCCTCCTGTCACCCCCTGACCCCTTTGTCCCTCTGTCCCTCCTGTGTCCTTTTCCCTCCCTTGTCCCTCCTGTCCCCTCTCTCCTCCTGTCCCCTCTGTCCTTCTGTCCCTCCTGTCCCCTCTGTCCCCCTTGTCCCCTCTCTCCTCCTGTCCCCTTGTCCCCCTGTCCTGCCCTATCTCCTCAGTCTCTCCTGTCCCACTCTGTCCTACCCTGTCCCTCTGTCCCTCTGTCCCTCTGTGCCCTCTGTGTCCCTTCTGTCCCTTCTGTCCCTCTGTGCCCTCTGTCCCTCTGTCCCCCCTGTCCCCCCTGTCCCTCTGTCCCCTCTGTCCCCTCTGTTCCTCTGTTCCGTGTTCCCTGTGTCCCCTGTCTTCCCTCAGTTCCCTCTGTCCCACCCTGTCCCATGTCCCCTCTGTCCCTCTGTCCCTCCTGTCTGTCTGTCCTCTCTGTGCCCTCAGCCCCTCTGTCCCCCTGTCCTGCCCTGTCCTGCCCTGTCCCCTCTGTCCCCTCAGTCCCCTCTGTCCCACCCTGTCCCCTCTGTCCCTCTGTACCCTCGGTCCCCTCTGTCCTTCTGTCCCCTCTGTTCCCTCTGTCCCCTTTGTCCCTTCACTCCCATCTGTCCCTCTTTCTCCTCTGTCCCGCTGTCCTGCCCTGTCCCCTCTGTCCCTCTGTACCCTCGGTCCCCTCTGTCCTTCTGTCCCCTCTGTCCCCTTTGTCCCTTCAGTCCCATCTGTCCCTCTTTCTCCTCTGTCCCCCTGTCCTGCCCTGTCCTTCTGTCCCCTCTGTCCCCTCATTCCCCCCTGTCCCCTCTGTCCCTCTGTCCGTCTGTCCCCATGTACCCCCGGGCCAGTGACACCGCCCCTGTCCCCCATCCGTGGCCACCTCTGGTGTCAGGAAGGGTTTGGGGACAGCTCTGTCACCTCCTGTCACCTCTGGCAGCACTGTCACCCCCGGATGGTGGGAAAGGCACCAAATTCCTGGGATTTGTGGGAGAAAATCTCCGGGAATTGTTGGGAATTGCTGGGATAGGGAGCTCCCTCCATCCCGTCAGGACATTCCTGCTCCCATTCCACAAAAACAAAACATTTCCATGGAAATCGCTCCTTGGGATCAACAGGGAAAGTGGAATTCCAGGGAATTCCCACCCCAATTCCAGGGCTGGAATTCCTCCCAACCCCCCGGGCTATTCCTGCTCCCATTCCACAGAAAAAACTTTTCCATGGAAATCACTGGTGGCTCCTTGGGAAGGGATTTGGGATCAACAGGGAAAGGGGAAAACTCTGCCACAACTCCAGGGCTGGAATTCCTCCCAACCCCTCCAGCCATTCCTGCTCCCATTCCACAAAAAAACCATTTCCATGGAAATCCCTGCTGGCACCTCCTGAACCATCCACAGGCTTTGGAATCAAGAGGGAGAAAGGGGGGATATTCCTGAAATTCCTGGAATTCCCTCCTGGGTTTTCCCTCCTGAGTTTTCCCAGAAAAACAATCCTGCCCATACCGGGGGTTGTTGGAGCATCCCATCCCCGGAAATTGTTGGAAAATCAGGATCGCTTCCCTTCCCTGTTCCACTAAGGATTCCTGGATGTTTCTCCTGGACATTCCTGCTCCCATTCCACAAAAAAATCATTTCCATGGAAATTGCTGGTGGCTCCTTGGGATGGGGAATGGGATTTGGGATCAAGAGGGAAAGGGGAAAATTTGGCCACAATTCCAGGGCTGGAATTCCTCCCATCCTTCTGGCCATTCCTGCTCCCATTCCACAAAAACAAACATTTCCATGGAAATCCGTGCTGGCACCTCCAGAAGCATCCACAGGCTTTGGAATTAAGAGGGAGAAAGGGGGAATATTCCTAAAATTCCCTCCTGGGTTTTCCTGGGAAAGTGATCCCAAGCCCATCCTGGGGGTTTTTGGAGCATCCCATCCACGAGAATTGTTGGAAAATTGGGATCGCTTCCCTTCCCTGTTGCACTCTGGAATTCCTGGATGTTCCTCCTGGATCCTCTGCATCCAGGGGTTTTCCAGAGGATCCAGGAAGGGGCTGGATGAGGATGTGGAGAATTCCCATTGGGATCGGAGCCGCTTCCCGCTGGGATGGGGATTTAGGATTTAGGGTGACAATCCCAGCGTGGGTTGAATCCGGTGCCTTTTCCTGGGAATCTCTTCCCAAGGAGGCTCCAGCAAACCCGAGGTGGGGAGGCCACGGGGTTGTTCCCATGGGATTCAAGGCAGGGATCAGGATCGGGGTTGGGATTGGGATCAGGATCCAGGATCAGGATTGGGATTGGAATTGAGATTGGGATTGAGATTGGGATCAGGACTGGGATCCGGGATCAGGATTGGGATTGGCATCAGAATTGGGATTGGGATCAGGATTGGGATCCGGGATCAGGATTGGGATTGGGATCAGAATTGGGATTGGGATCCAGGATTGGGATTGGGATCCAGGATTGGGATTGAGATCAGGATCAGGATCATGGTCAGGATCGGGATTGGGATCATGGTCAGGATGGGATCGGGATTGGGATCAGGATGGGGATTGGGATTGAGATCAGGATCGGGATCGAGATTGGGATTGAGATTGGGATCAGGATCGGGATTGGGATTGGAATTGAGATCGGGTTCAGGATCATGGTCAGGATTGGGAGTGGGATCGGGATCAGGATCAGATCAGGATTGGGATAAAGATTGGGATTGAGATCCAGATCAGGACTGTGGTCAGGGTCAGATTTGGGATCAAGATCAGAGTTGGGGTCGGGGTTAAGATTGGAATCAGGCTCAGGATTGGGATCAAGATCAGGATCAGGATCAAGATCAGGATTGGGATCAGGATCAGGATCAGGATTGAGACCCCTCTGGATCTTCCCTCTCCCATCCCCTTCTCTTGCCCAGGCCATAAATTCCCGTCTTTTTTCCATCCAGGAGTGACACTATTAATTAATTCCCACTAATTCCTACTCCTGGCCTTTCCCAGCTGATTCCTCCCAAAATCCCAGCAAATCCTGACTGGGAGCGAGGAATGAAACCCATGGGCCAGGGGATCAGGGCCAGGGAAAACCATCCCAGATTTCTGGAAGTTTGGGAGTTTTCCTCAGTTTTTCCCAAGCACCAGAGCTGGTGGCTCGGGCTTGAGGTGGATCCAAGAGCCTGGAACGGGATTTCTGGGATGGATGAAATCAGCAGCTCCCGGGGGAAAGGGACTGCATCCATTCCTCATTCCTGTCTGCATTCCCACCCCATATCCCTGTCCCTATTCCCATCCTGCATTCCCATCCCATATCCCCATCCCTCATCTGTATCCCTTATCCTAATTCCCATCCCACATCCCCATCCCCTATCCCCATTTCATAATCTCTGTCCCACATCCCCATCCCATCCCCTCATCCTGCATCCCCATCCCACATCCCAATCCCAATCCCATTCCACATTCCCACCCCACATCCTCATCCCATAATCTCCATCCTTCATCCCATACCCCCGTCCCCATCCCATAAAATCCATCCCAATCCCCATAATCCCCACCCCATATCCCCATTCCCAGGATCCTTTGGAATCTGGCCTGAGTCTGGGGGCTCTGTCCCCCTCCAGAGGAGCTCAGGACCCCCTGGATGCTCTGGGCAGGAATTCCCTGCCTGGACCAGGATCCCTTTCCCCGGGAAGGACCTGGACACCCACCCCTGCCCATTTTGGGACACAAACTCACCCTAAAATCCATCCCAAAATCCCTGAGGGATTTTTATTCCCGCTGGAGCCATTGCCCCCCCCCCAGAACATTGGGCCGCCCATCTTGGGTGCCCCAGGCCATTCCTGGGATATCCCACCTTATCCCTGAGCTCCAGACCCCCCTTCCCGATGTGAGCCCCCCCATTTTCCCATATCCCCACCCCACATCCTCATCCCCATTTTCCTGGAAGGACCTGGACACCCATCCCTGCCCATTCTGAGACACAAATCCACCCCAAAAATTCATCCCAAAATCCACCCCAAAATCCACCCCAAAATCCACCCCAAATCCCACCGCAAAAACCCCAAAATTCACCCCAAAATCCACCCCAAATTTACCCTAAAATTAATCCCAAAATCCACCCATAAATCCCCCCCATTTTCCCAAATCCCCACCCCACATCCTCATCCCCATTTTCCCGGGAAGGGCCTGGACACCCAGCCCTGACTATTCTGGGACACAAATCCACCCCAAAATTCATCCCAAAATCCACCCCAAAATCCACCCCAAAATCCACCCCAAACTCCACCCCTAAATCCCCCCAAAATCCACCCCAAAACTCACCCCAAAATTCACCCCAAAATCCACCCCAAATCCACCCTAAAATTCATCCCAAAATCCACCCATAAATCCACCCAAAATCCACCCCGAAATCCCTGAGGGATTTTTATCCGGACCCCCCTTCCCGCTGCGGGCCCCCCCTTTTCCAGGGAGAGGCACGGGGAGGGGGGGCGGGAAGGGGCCTGGCGGGGCCCCAGAATCCAAGGAAAAATTGCCAGTTTTGGCGCAAACAGGGAGCTTGGCCGGCGCCGGGATTTTCCATGACTCCATCCCGACCCCCCCGGCCGCGGGAGGCGCTGGGGGAGGGGGAATCCGGCACCCCCCACACCCCAAAAAATCCGGGGGGGGATCCCGCTGCGGAGCCGAGTCCATTTGGGAATGGCGTGGGAATGTGGGGGGATGTGGGAATGAAGGGGGAGATCAGGGTCTGGCCCCACATCCAACCCCCCCCCCACCCAAATCTCGCTGGGAATGGGGGGTCCTGGGGGTCCCTGATCTTTGGGATCACATGGGGGGATCCTGGAATGTTCCAGCACCCCCCTCCCATGGAATGGCATCCCGCTTTTCCAGGGGGGAAATATGGGAGAAGGAGGGAGATGGAGCAGAGGGGATGGAAGGATGGGTGGGTGGGTGGGTGGGTGGATGGATGGATGGATGGATGGATGGATGGATGGATGGATGGATGGATGGATGGATGGATGGATGGATGGATCCAAGGAGAACTGGAACATGGCCAGTCGGGATTTTGGGAGTCCCAGGGGTCCCTCCAGCTCTTCATTCCCAGTTCAGCCCATCCCAGATCCCATCTCTCTGCTCTGGCTGCAGGAGTTGTCCCCATGTCCTGTGATCCCCAGCCCCACCCAGGGATTTTGGTGTCCCCATGTCCCTTCCTGTGCCCCCCAGCCCCATCCAGGGATTTTGGTGGCCCTGCATGACCCAGGTGTCCCCCTGCCCATGTCCCCTGCCCGTGCCTGCCCATGTCCCCCTGCTCGTGTCCCCTGCTCGTGTCCCCCTGGCTGTGTCTCCCTGTCCGTGTCCCCTGTCTGTGTCCCCTGCCCGTGTCCCCTGTCTGTGTCCCCCTGTCCATGTCCCCCTGGCCGTGTCCCCTGGCCGTGTCCCTGCCCATGTCCCCCTGCCCATGTCCCCTGCCCATGTCCCCTGGCTGTGTCCCTCTGCCCATGTCCCCCTGCCCATGTCCCCCTGCTCGTGTCCCCTGCCCATGTCCCTTGGCCATATCCCTGCCCGTGTCCCCCTGCCCATATCCCCCTGCCATATCCCCTGGCCATGTCCCCTGTCCGTGTCCCCTGTCTGTGTCCCCTGCCCGTGTCCCCTGCCCATATCCCTGGCTGTGTCTCCTGTGTCCCCCTGTCTGTGTCCCCCTGCTCGTGTCCCCTGCCCATGTCCCCTGTGTCCCCCTGTCTGTGTCCCCCTGTCCATGTCCCCCTGCCCATGTCCCCCTGCCCATGTCCCCTGCTCGTGTCCCCCTGTCCATGTCCCCTGCCCTTGCCCCCTGCCAGTGTCCCCTGCCCATGACCCCTGTCTGTGTCCCCTGCCCATGTCCCCCTGCCTGTGTCCCCTGCCCATGTCCCTTGGCTATGTCCCCCTGCCAGTGTCCCCTGTCTGTGTCCCTCTGCCCATGTCCCCCTGCTCATGCCCCTGCCAGTGTCCCCCTGCCCATGTCCCCCTGCCTGTGTCCCCCTGCCCATGTCCCCCTGCCCATGTCCCCTGCCCATGTCCCTTGGCCATGTCCCCTGCCCATGTCCCCCTGCTCGTGCCCCCTGCCAGTGTCCCCCTGGCTGTGTCCCCCTGCCCATGTCCCCTGCTCGTGTCCCCTGCCCATGTCCCTTGGCCATATCCCCCTGCCTGTGTCCCCTGCCCATGTCCCCTGCCCATGACCCCTGTCTGTGTCCCTCTGCCTGTGTCCCCTGCCCATGTCCCTTGGCCATGTCCCCCTGCCGTGTCCCCCTGCCCATGTCCCCTGCCCGTGTCCCCTGCCCATGTCCCCCTGCTCGTGCCCCCTGCTCGTGTCCCCCTGGCTGTGTCTCCCTGGCCATGTCCTCTGCCCATGTCCCCCTGCCCGTGTCCCCCTGCCCATGTCCCCTGTCTGTGTCCCCCTGCCCGTGTCCCCCTCCCGTGCCCGTGTCCCTCGGCGCCAGCTCTGTGTTTTCCAGGACATTTTTTCCTGGAATTCCGCTGTCCCCAGCACCTGCTGCGTTCCCAGCCGCCATCTCCAGGCACATTTGCTCTTCCCGGGCACGCGGGGGTCTCTGGGGACAGCTGTGTCCCCTCCCCCCACCTGGGGACAGCTGGGGTGGCCCCAGCACTGGGAACAATGGGATCCTTACTGGGAGCAGCGGAATCCTTACTGGGAACAGTGAGATTCTTACTGGGAGCAGTGGGATCCTTACTGGGAACAGTGAGATTCTTACTGGGAACAGTGGGATCCTTACTGGGAGCAATGGGATCATACTGGGGACAGTGGGATCCTCACTGGGAGCAATGGGACAATGATAAACTACTGGGAACTGCAGGATCCTTACTGGGAACAGCAGGATCCTTACTGGGAACAGTGGGATCCCTACTGGAAACAGAGGGATCCCTACTGGAAACAGCAGGATCATACTGGGAATACCGGGATCCTTACTGGGAAAAGCAAGATCCTTGCTGGGAGCAGCGGGATTCTTACTGGGAACAGTGTGATCCTTACTGGGAGCAGGAGAATCCTTACTGGGAACAGCGGGATCCTTACTTGGAGCAGTGGGATCCTCACTGGGAGCAATGGGACAATGATCCCTACTGGGAGCAGATGCTGATCCTTACTGGGAGCAGTGGGATATGGGGAAGGGCTGGCACGAGGAGGCTCCTTCCATCCCCTGTCCCTGCTCCCTGAATGCCATCCCCTGCTTCCCTGAATTCCCTCTCCAGGTTCCCTAAACCCCCTGCCCCATTCCCTGCATCCCCAGCCCTATTCCCTGCATCCCTTGCCTCACTCCCTACATTCTCTGCCCCATTCCCTGAATCTCCCCGTCCCTGATCCCTGAATCCCGTCCCCTGCTTCCCTGAATTCCCTGTCCAGAATCCCTAAACCCCCTGCCCCATTCCCTGCATCCCCTGCCCTGCCCCATTCCCTAAACCTCCTGCCCATTCCCTGAATCTCCCTGAATACCATCCCCTGCTTTCCTGATTTCCCTGTCCAGGTTCCCAAAACCCCCTGCCCCATTCCCTAAACCCCCTACCTCATTCCCTAAATCCCCCTGCCCCATTCCTGCCATCCCCTGCCCCATTCCCTAAATCTCCCTGCCCCATCTCCTGCCCCATTCCCTGCTCCGTTCCCTGCCCCTCATCCCCATCCCACCCTCCCATCCCCATTCCCGCAGATCCTTCCCCTCGCTCCCATCCCTCCCAGCCGTGTGCCATCCTCCCCCTGCCCGTTCCCGTTCCCGCAGCTGTCCCGCTAATCCCGGCCATCCATCGCCCCGACAGCCGGGATCCGCTCCAGGCCCGGGGCCAGCCCTGCACCTGCTCCGGGGCCGGATCCAGCCCCGCTCCTCCGGCCCTAAAAAGGCCAGGATCGGCCGCGTTCCTGCGGGACGTGTCATCCTCCCTCCCTGGGGACACGATCCCTGCTCCCGGCCCTGCCCGGAGCGGGATCCCGGCTCGTCCCGGCCAGGCTCCAGGGACACCCCCGGGAGCCGGGAAGGGCCGGGGGGCAGGAGTGGGAAAGGAGCCGGAATTCCAGGCGTTATTCCCGGCGGATTTCCCGGCTGGGACGTGCCCTCCTCTCCAACACAATTTCTAGCCACCCGCGGGTCCCGGAGGGATTTGGGGGTCACCCCCGGAGCCGCTTTTCAGGGATTTTGCCTCTCCTGCCATTCCCGACCTTCCCCCCACCCTCAGACGTGCCGGAGCTCAGGCAGCTCCTGCTAAAACCGGGAACGGGGGGGGATCGGGGGATTGACCGACGCTTGGAGAGCTCATAAACTCCCTTCCCTCGGGAAAGGGCGCTAAAAATAGCTCCGGGAGGCCGGGGAGGGATGGAGAGGCTGGAGGGGGCTGGAGAGGGCAGGAGCGGGCAGGAAAGGGCAGGAAAGGGCAGGAGGATGCTCAGGGAGGATTTTGGAAAGGGACCCGTGAGCACTGCGGGAGGCTCCATCCCAAAATCCATCCCGAACAGCCGGAATTGGGATTTGGGAATTGCTGGGGTGGGGATGGTGGGGATGTGGGACTGGGTGGAGAAGGAGGAGCAGGGAGAGAGGGACACGAGGAGATGGGAGAGAGGGACACAGGGGTGGGACATGAGGAGCAGGGAGAGAGGGACACAAGGAAGGGACAGAAGGAATTGGGAGAAAGGGACATGAGGAGCAGGGAGCGAGGGACACGAGGGGCTGGGAGAGAGGGACAGGAGGGACAGGGAGAGAGGGACGTGAGGGACTGGGAGAGAGGGACACAAGGAGCAGGGAGAAAGGGACATGAGGGGCTGGGAGAAAGGGACAGAGGAACAGGGAGAGAAGTATATGAGGAAGAGGGGGAGAGAGACATGAGGGGCTGGGAGAGAGGGACATGAGGGGCTGGGAGAGAGGGACATGAGGAGCTCGGAGAGAGGGACACACGGATGGGACACAAGGAGCTGGCAGAGAGGGACATGAGGAACAGAGAGAGAGGGACACGAGGAGCAGGGAGAGAAGGACGCAGGGATGGGATATGAGGAGTTGGGAGAGAGACACAAGGAACAGGGAGAGAGGGACACAAAAAGCAGGGAGAGAGGGACATAAGGAGTTGGGAGACGGACACGAGGAATATGATGAGAGGGACATGAGGAACAGGGAGAGAGGGACACGAGGAACAGGGAAGGGACAGAAGGAATGAGGAAGGAACAGGAGGAACAGGGAAGGGACACAGGGAAAGGTCACAAGGGACAGGGAAGTGACATGAGGAACAGGGAGAGAGGGACACAGGGAACATGATGGGATATGAGGAACAGGGAAGGGACACAGGGAACAGGGAAGGGACGCAGGGAAGGGACACAATGAACTGGGAAGGGTCACAAGGAGCAGGGAATGACATGAGGAACGGGGAAGAGACATGAGGAGTGAGAAGAATGTGAGTAACAGGGAGAGAGGGACACAAGGAAGAGGGAAGGGACATGAGGAACAGGGACACAAGGGACAGGAAGGGACACAAGGAACAGGGAGGGGGCACACAAATCAGGGATGGATCAGGGGATGCTCTCAGGCGATGTTCAGGGGATGCTCTCAGGCGATGTTCAGGTGATGCTCCAGTGATGCTGCAGTGATGCTCAGGTGTTTCTCAGGTGCTTCTCAGGTGATGCTGCCAGGTGATTCTCTCAGATGATGCTCAGGTGATGCTCTGGTGATGCTCCAGTGATGCTGCCAGGTGATGCTTTCAGACAATGTTCAGGTGATGCTCTCAGGTGTTGCTCAGGTGATGCTCAGGGGATGGTTTCAGATGTTCCTCTGCAGCGATGTCCAGATGATGCTCCCAGGTGATTCTCCCCAGGTGTTTCTCAGGTGAGGCTTGAGCGAGGCTGCAGTGATGCTCCCAGGTGGTGCTCAGGGGAGGTTCCAGTGGTGCTGTTCAGGGGATGTTTTCTGGTGACAGTCAGGTGACATCTCAGGGGATGCTCTCTCTCAGGTGATGTTCCAGAAGCGGTCAGGTGCTGCTCAGGTGATGTTTTCTGGTGATGCTCAGGTGACATCTCAGAGATGCTCTCCAGTGATGCTGTCTCTCAGGTGATGTTCCAGTGATGGTCAGATGGTGCTCTGGTGATGTTTTCTGGTGGTGCTCTGCCATGATGGCCCCAGGTGCTGCTCAGGTCATGCTCTGGTGATGTTTTCTGGTGATGCCCTCAGGTGTTTCCCAGGTGATTCCCAGGTGTATCACAGGTGTTTCCCAGGTGCTGCTCTGTGATGCACCGGTGATGTTTTTGGTGATGCTCAGGTGTGCTTCCAGACAGATCTCGGCCTGCAGGTGTTGCCGTCTCATGATTCCTCCAGGTTTCTCGGCCCTCATAGATTCCCCTCATGGTCCTTATGGTTCCCTTATGGATCCCCTCATGATTCCTCTCCATGGTTTCCTCCCATCGATTCCCTCTCATCGATTCTCATGTTCCTCCTGGTTCCTTCTCATGGAGACCTCCTCAATCCTCCCATTGATTCCCTCCCATGGATTCCTTCCCATGGATTCCCTCTCCATGGATTCCCTCCCATGGATTCCCTCTATGGATTCCCTCTCCATGGATTCCCTCTATGGATTCCCTCTCCATGGATTCCCCCCATGGATTCTCTAGATTCCCTCATCAATCCCTCCATTGATTCTCTTATGATTCCCTCCATGATTCTCTCATGGATCTCCCTTTCCATCCATGGATTCCTTCCCATGGATTCCCTCTCCTCATCATCTCCTTCAATTCCTCTCATGGTTCTCTCATGGATTCCATCCTCAATTCCTCCATGGATTCCCTCTCCATGGATTCCCTCCCATCGATTCCCTCCCATGGATTCCATCCCCCCACGGAGAGGATCCCATGGCAGCTCCTCCTTGGAGGTCATCCCACGATCCTGATTTTCCACTCGCTCCAGCTCCATCCATGTCCCCCTGAGGGTGGCAGTGAGGGGGACTCAGGATTGGGATCTGGGACTCAGGACTGGGATTAGGGACACAGGATTGGGATTTGGGACCCAGGATCAGCCGCCCTCAGCATTCCCAGAGGTTTGGGGGGTGTTCTGGGATCATGGCTGGGACAGGCCTTGGAAAAGGGGCCCAGGAATTCTCAGAGTCCAAGGGAAGAGGTTTGGAGTCTCCTTCCTGTTCTTGTCCACTCCTGGTTTTCCTGGGAAAAGGAAAAGGAGGAAAACTAAAAAAATTAGAGGAAAAGGGAAAGGAAGAAAAAGGAGGGAAAGAAGGAAAAGGAGAAAAATGGGCAAAAAGAGAGGAAGGGAAAGTAGGAAAGGGAAGGTGAGGGAAGGTTAGAAAAAGAAGGGAAGGAGGATAAATTTTTAAAATAAGGAAAAGCAGGAAAAGGAAAATGAGAAAGAGAAACTAAGAAAGAGAAGGAATGGGAAAGTGATGGAAACAGAAAAGGAAAATGAAAAGGAAAAGGAAAAGGAAAAAAGGAAAAGGAAAAGGAAAACGAAAAGGAAAATGAAAATGAAAACGAAAAGGAAAAGGAAAAGGAAAAGGAAAAGGAAAAGGAAAAGGAAAAGGAAAAGGAAAAAAGGAAGAAAAGAAAAAAAAGAAGAAAGGAAGAAGAGGAAGGGAAAGAAAAATGGTAAGGAAAGATAAAGGGAAAGGAGGGAAAGGAAAAGGAAGTGAAAAGGAGGAAAAGGAAGAAAGTGAGGAAATGATGAAAAAGATAAAAATAAGAAATGAGAAAGAGACTGGGAAAGGAAGAAAGAGAAGGAGAAGGAATAGGAGAGGGAAAGGGATGGAAAAGGGAAAGGAAAAGGAGGAAAGGGAAAAGAAAAAGAGGAAAGGGACATGGGCAGGAAAATGGACAGGAAAAGGAAAAGGAAGAAAGGGACAGGAAAAGGAGGAAAGGGACAGGGACAGGAAAAGGAAAAGGAGGAGAGGGACGGGGACAGGAAAAGGGGCAGGGAAAGGGAGCAGCTGGTTCCTGCCACCCCCATCCAAGGCCTGTGCTGGCCCTGTCTGTGGCATCCCAGGATCCATCCGGGAGAGCCGATCCGCAGGCACAGAGCGGGATAAATCCCATCAGCAGCGGCACAGGATTACGGGAGCACAGCTGTTCCCGGGCTGGATGCAAATGCAGCCCCCGGATGGCAGGAACTGGGGCACCAGGACAGGGGACGGTGGGTGACAGGGGACAGACAGAGCGCTCAGCCCTGGTGACCCCCAAAATCCCTGATTTCCCATCTACAGAGAGTCTGGGATGGGAATTTTGGGAATTTTCCCAAACCCAGGCATGGGGAATGTGCCCCCACCCAAGGGTTCACCCAAACACTGTCACTGGCACAGCCTTCCCAGAGAAGCTGTGGCTGCCCCTGGATACCTGGAAATGTCCAAGGAAATGTTGGAGGGAGCTTGGAACAACAACCTGGGATGGTGGAAGGAGTTGGGGTTGGAAGAGGATGGGATTTGAGGTCCCTCCCCACCCAAACCACCCCGTGATTCCATGAAAAAGGACGCTCAGAATCCGTTCACAGGGATTTTTATGGAAAAGGGAGGTAAAGGGGAGAGAGACCATTCCTGGAGTCCTGAGAGTCCAAGTGAAGCCTTTCATTCCTAAAACTCTTTCTGGGAGAGGAGTTAGGGTGAGGATGGATCCAATCCCAGGCCAGAGAGCTGGGAATGTGCAGCTGGATCAGGGAAGGGTCCAGGGAATCCTTGGAGCCTTTTCCAGAGTGAAAGGAGAGCTGGAATTTGGGCAAGGGCTGGAGGGGCAGGAGGCAGGGAATGGCTTCCAGTGGGAAAGGGGAGCTTGGGATGGTGGGATCTTGGGAAGGGATTCCTGGCTGGGCTGGAATTCCCAGAGAATCCCTGGATCCCTGGGAGCGTCCAAGAGTGGATTTGGATCACTCTGGCATGATGGCAGGTGTCAGGCTTGGAATGGGATGATCTCTAAGCTCCCCTCCCTTCCCTCACTTTGGGATCCCACACCCCTCTCGCTTTTCCCACCGACATTCCCCACTCCCCATTCCCTCCGGGACCACGGATCCGACCCCTCTGTCCCTCTCCCCGCAGGCTACGGGCACGCGGCGCCCAGCACGGACGGCGGGAAGGTTTTCTGCATGCTCTACGCGCTGCTGGGCATCCCGCTGACGCTGGTGATGTTCCAGAGCCTGGGCGAGCGCATCAACACCCTGGTGCGCTCGCTGCTGCGCCGCCTCAAGAAGCGCCTGGGCATGCGGCGGCCGGAGGTGTCCATGGCCAACATGGTGACCATCGGCTTCTTCTCGTGCGTCAGCACGCTCTGCATCGGCGCCGCCGCCTTCTCGCACTACGAGAACTGGAGCTTCTTCCAGGCCTACTACTACTGCTTCATCACGCTGACCACCATCGGCTTCGGCGACTACGTGGCGCTGCAGAAGGACCACGCGCTGCAGACGCAGCCGCAGTACGTGGCCTTCAGCTTCGTCTACATCCTCACGGGGCTGACGGTCATCGGCGCCTTCCTCAACCTGGTGGTGCTGCGCTTCATGACCATGAACGCCGAGGACGAGCGCCGCGACGCCGAGCAGCGGGCGCTGCTCAGCCGGGGCGCTCGCTCCGGAGCCGCGGCCGCCGTCCCCGAGGCCGCCGCGGTGGCCCCGGCCGAGAGCGGCTTCAGGAACGTCTACGCCGAGGTGCTGCACTTCCAGTCGGTGTGCTCGTGCCTGTGGTACAAGAGCCGCGAGAAGCTGCAGTATTCCATCCCCATGATCATTCCCAGGGATTTGTCCAGCTCGGACACGGGCGTGGAGCGCAGCCACTCGTCGCCCGCGCGCTGCCCCGAGACTCCGGAGCACCGGTGCTTCTGCCGCTCCCGGCGCTCTGCCATCAGCTCCGTGTCCACCGGGCTCCAGAGCCTGGCGGCGTTCCCGGGCTTCACCAAGAGACGCAGCTCCGTGTAGCCCCCATCGCGCCCTCCCATCCCGGATCCCTCCTGGAGCGGGAGGAAGCCGCTCCGGACTCGGGAATGACGCCGGAGCGGGGCCGTGCCCGTTGGCTCCGGAATGGATTTTAATTTAAAACCTCTTGGATTTTAATTTCACACACACACACACACACACAAAAACCACTCCTTGAAAATGTGAAACTTGGGAGAGTGGGAGAGCCTCGGAATTGAGGGGCAGCTCCCACTGTGGGCAGCTCTGGATCCTCGGGAATTCTCCGGGAAGCGCAGAGGGACCCGACGGCCGCGGAAATCAGGCTAAGAGGGGCTTAGCCGGAGCTTTTCCTCATCAGCCGCCCGCAAAAGCAGCCGGGAGTCACGTAGGCTGCTCCAAACCCCGGGATTTGGGGCTGTCTTAACCCAAATTCGTGGCGGGGCAGAGCTGGGAGTCCTCTGGATTTAGCGGGAATCATCCGTGGGAGGCTGGCTGATCCCACAGGATTTCCGTGTCCATCCACGCCGAGGGTCTGGGGATGGGGTTGTTCCCCTCAGGAAGGTGTCTGGGGAAAATCTGGGAAATTTTCCCATGGGATCCCCATCTCCATCCTCCCCAGGGCTTCAGGGATGGAATTATTTCTCCTGGGAAGGTGACTGGGGAAAATCTGAGAAATTTTCCCATGGGATCCCCCATCTCCATCCTCCCCAAGGCTCCAGGATGGAATTATTTCTGTCAGAGTGGTTTTGGGGGGGATTAATCTGGGTATTTTCCCATGGGAGCCCCATTTCTGTTCTCTCCAAAGCTCTGGGGATAGAGTTGTTCCTCCTGGGAAGGTATTTGGGAAAAATCTGGGATATTTTCCTATGGGATCCCCATTTCCATCCTCCCCAGGGCTCCAGGGATGAAATTGTTCCTCCTGGGAAGGTATTTTGGGGACAATTTGGGATCTTTTCCCTTGAGATCCCCATTTCCATCCTCTCCAAAGCTCTGGGGATAGAGCTGTCCCGCCTGGGAAGGTGTTTGGGGAAAAATCTGGGATATTATCCCATGGAATCCCCATCTCCATCCTCCCCAAGGCTCCAGGGATGGAATTATTTCCATCAGAGTGATTTTTCTGGGGACAATCCAGGATATTTTCCCTTGGGATCTCCATCTCCATCCTCCCCAGGGCTCTAGGGATGGAATTATTCCTCCTGGAAGGTATTCTGGGGACAGTTTGGGATCTTTTCCCATGGAATCTCCATCTCCATCCTCCCCAAGGCTCCAGGGGTGGAATTATTCCCCTCAGGGAGGCTTTTTTGGGATATTTTCCCCTTGGATCCCCATCTCCATCCTCACCGGGACTCTGGGAATGGAACTGTTCCCTCGGGGAGGAATTTTGGGGACAATTATCCCCCGGGATCCCCATTCCCATCCTCACCAGGACTCCGGGGATGGAATCTTTTCCCTCAGAGAGAAATCCGGGATGTTACAACGCTCCTCCATCCTTCCCTCCACAGCCCTTCCCACCACCGCCCTCACTCCTGGGACACTCCCGGAATTCCCTGGGATACCCCGGGGGTCACCTCTGTCACCACCACCCCAACAGGGAAGCAGAACTTCCCTCCTTTCCCATTCCCACCGTTCCAGGATGGAATTTTCCCCTCCCAGCACCCAAAGCCCCTCCAGGCGACACGGGGGGGACACAGAGGGGACACGGGGGGGGACCCTCCTGGAGCGCTGGGGGTGGCAGGGGGGGAATTTGGGAAGTTCTGTCACCTTTCCAGAGAGGGGAAAAAAAAAAATCCATGGATTTCTGATCCTCGAGCTGTACATCTGTCAGATTCCTGAGGATATTTATGACCAACGGCGCTGTCCGTGGAATTCCAGGAATATCCGTCGGAAAGGAGGCTCGGGGGACACTTCCTGACGATTCCAGGGAGGAATTTCTGCATCTTCCTCACCCAGGGGCGCCCGATTCCCGCCGGGAAGGGTTCCCTGGTTCTCATGCCAAAGCCAATGTGTCCCGCGGGGTTCCATTCCTTGGAGAGAGAAATAAAGGATTGTTGGAAACTCGGGAGTGTCTGGGATCTTCCCAAAGGGTATGGAGAGGGAGGGGGCTGGGAAAGGAGGATCCCAATCCCCTGGGATCTTGGTTTTGCTTCCTGTAATTCCCTTGGGATTGGGAAAGGAGGGTCCTGATCCTCTGAGATTTGACTTTCCCTCCAGTAATTCCCTCAGGATCTGGGGAAGGAGGATCTCAATCCCCTGGGATCCTGGCTTTTCCTTCTATAATTCCCTTGGGATTGGGAGAGGAAGATCCAAATCCCCTGGGATCCTGGCTTAGCCTCCAGTAATTCCCTTGGGATTGGGAAAGGAAGATCCCGATCCTCTGGGATCTCAGCTTTGCCTCCATTTCTTTCCCTCAGGATCTGTGAGAGGAGGATCCCGATCCTCTGGGATCTTGGCTTTGCCTCCCATGAGGATTGGGAAAGGAGGATCCTGATCTTCTGGGATCTTGGCTTTGCCTCCAGTCCTTCCCTCAGGATCTGGGAAAGGAAGATCCCGATCCTCTGGGATCTCAGCTTTGCCTCCAGTAATTCCCTTGGGATCAGGAAAGGAGGATCCCAATCCCCTGGGATTTTGACTTTGATCCAGTCCCTCCCTTGGGATCAGGAAAGGAGGGCCCTGATCCTCTGGGATCTCAACCTTGCTTCCTGTGAGAATTTGGAAAGGAGGATCCCCATCCTCTGGGATCTTGGCTTTGTCTCCAGTAATTCCCTGGGATCAGGGAGAGGAGAGTTCTGATCCTCTGGGATCTAGGCTTTGCCTCCCATGAGGATTGGGAAAGGAGGATCTCAATTCTCTGGGATCTCAAGCTTGCTTCCAGTAATTCCCTTGGGATTGGAAGGAGGATCCATCTCTGGGATCCAACCTCTCCATTTCCCTTGGGTCAGGAGGAAATTTTCCTTGGGATCTCCTTCTCTTAGGATTGGGAAAGGAGGCCAATTGGGCTCAGCTCTTCCGTTTCCCTTGGGATCAGGGAGAGAAGAGTCTCTGATCCTCTGGGATCTCAGCTTTGCTATCCATGAGGATTGGGAAAGGAGGATCCCGATCCTGTGGATCTCGGCTTTACCTCCTGTACTCCTTGGGATCAGGAAAGGAGGGCCCTGATCCTGTGGATCTCAGCTTTGCCTCCAGTCTCCTCAGGATCCGTGAGAGGAGGATCCCAATCCCCTGGGATCTCGACTTTACCTCCAGGGATTCCCTAGGGATTGGGAAAGGAGGATCCTGATCCTCTGGGATGTCAGCTTTGCATCCAGTAATTTCCTTGGGATCTGGGAATGGAGGATTCTGATCCCCAGGCTCTTGTCTCCTTCCCTTGGGATCTGTGGGGGTGAAGGGCTGGGAGAGAAGATCCATCCATCCATCCATCCATCCATCATCCCTCCATCCGTCAATCCATCCATCCATCCATGGATCCATCTATCCATCCATCCATCCATCCATCCATCCATCCATCCATCCATCCATCCATCATCCATCCATCCATCCATCCATGGATCCATCTATCCATCCATCCATCCATCCATCCATCCATCCATCCATCCATCATCCATCCATCCATGGATCCATCTATCCATCCATCCATCCATCCATCCATCCATCATCCATCCATCCATCCATCCATGGATCCATCTATCCATCCATCCATCCATCCATCCATCCATCCATCCATCCATCCATCATCCATCCATCCATCCATCCATCCATCCATCCATGGACCCATCCATGGATCCATCCATCCATCCATTCATCCATCCTTCATCCATCCTTCCATCCATCATCCATCCATCATCCATCCATCCATCCATCATCCATCCATCCGTCCATCCATCCATCCATCCATCCATCATCCATCCATCCATCCATCCATCCATCCATCCATCCATCCATCATCCATCATCCATCCATCATCCATCCATCCATCCATCATCCATCCATCATCCATCCATCCATCCATCCATCCATCCATCCATCATCCATCATCCATCATCCATCCATCCATCCATGCGTCCGTCCATCCATCCATCATCCATCCATCCATCCATCCATCCATCCATCCATCCATCCATCGTCCATCCATCCATCCATCATCCATCCATCCATCCCTCCATGGATCCATCCATCATCCATCATCCATCCATCCATCCCTCCATGGATCCATCCATCCATCCATCCATCCATCCATCCATCCATCCCTCCATGGATCCATCCATCCATCCATCCATCCATCCATCCATCCATCCATCCATCATCCATCCTATCCATCCATCCATCCATGTCCATCCATGATCCATCATCATCATCATCCATCATCATCTCCCTCCATCCATCACCATCCATCCATCCATCCATCATCCATCTCATCCATCCATCCATCCATGGTTCCATCCATGGATCCATCCATCCATCCACCATCCATCCATCATCCATCCATCCATCATCCATCCATCCATCCATCCATCCCTCCATCCATCCATCCATCCATCCATCCATCCATCCATCCATCATCCATCCATCCATCCCTCCACCCTTTAACCCCGCCCCATTTTCCATGCCTCAATTCCTGATGGAAATTCCGGGATTGTCCGAGTCCCAGGACTCCAAGCTCAGCCCCCTCCAGCTTTTGGGGACACAAAACATTCCCAAGGGATCCAGAGGGATTCACAGGGGCTGATCCAGGGATTCAGAGGAGCCTCCAGGCAGATTCCCGAGGGATTCAGGGATCCTGAGCCATTTTTTTCCCTCTTAAAGCGATTAAATTTTCCCTGTCAGCCAAATCCCAAATATTTACAATCCATAGGAGCGGCTCCAAATTCCAGCCTGGCGTTGGGTGGCTGTGGGGAAAGCTCATCCCAGGAGCACGAGGGAAGGTCGTTATCCTGGTGGGAAACAGGGAAAAATTTGGGGGGAAAATTAGGGAAAAAAATCAGGGAAAAATGTGGGGAAAAATCGGGAAAATCCACGGATTATTGGGGAAAAACCAAAGGAAAAATGGGGCCACATTTTGGTGTCTCCTAAGATCACATTTCTGTCCCTTAGGGTCACATTTTGGTGTCCCCTCTTAGGCCCATGCTCTCGTCACCTCCAGGGTGGCATTTCTGATCCTCAGGGTCAGATTTCTGTCACCTCCAGGGTGTCCCCCCCCTTAGGGCCATGCTCTTGTCACCCTCAGGGCCACACTTCTGTCCCCTCCAGGGCCACATTTTGGTGTCCCCCCCTTAGGGCCATGCTCTTGTCCCCTCTCCGGGTCACATTTTGGTCCCCTCCAGGGTCACATTTTGGTCCCCTCCAGGGTCACATTTCTGTCCCCTTCAGGACCATATTTTGGTGTCCCCCAGGGTCACATTTCTGTCCCCTCCAGGGCCACATTTTGATGTCCCCCCCCTTGCCACACTCTTGTCCCCTCCAGGGTGACATTTCTGCCCTCCACAGGGTGACATTTCTGCCCCTCCTGCCCCTCCCTCAGACGATTTCCCCCTCCCCAGTCTGCCCAACACCCCCAGGCATGGGAAGGGTTAATCCCATCCTGATCCTGGCCTTGGTGAAATCCTTGGATTGGGAATTCCCATCCCCAGGCATGGGAAAGGGTGCAAAAGGGCTGGAAAATGGGTGGAAAAGAGATGAAAAAGGGGTGGAAAATGGATGGGAAAAGAGATGAAAAGGGGATGAAAAAGGGGTGGAAAATAGATGGAAAAGAGATGGAAAAGGGGTAGAAAGTGGGTGGAAAAGGAATGGAAAAAGGGGTGGGAAAAGGGATTGAAAAAGGGGTGGGAAAGGGGTGGGAATGGGGTGAGAAAGGGAAGGAAAAGGGCTGGAAAAGGGGTGGAAAAAGGGGTGGAAAAGGTACAGAAAAACAATTCATCACCGGTTATGGGGGAGGCCCAGGAGGGAACAGGGGGTCAGAGAAGCTTCCTGGTATTATCCCGGGCAGGTTTATCCTGGGTTTATCCTGGGCAGATTTATCCCGGGTTTACCCTGGTCAGGTCTTTCCAGACAAATTTATCCCAGACAGGCTTATCCCAGGTAGGCTTGTCCCAGTCAGGTTTATCCTGGGCAGGTTTATCCTGGGTTTATCCCAGACAAGTTTATCCTGGGCAGGTTTATCCTGGGTTTATCCCAGACAAGTTTATCCTGGGCAAATTTATCCAGGGTTTATCCCTGGTAGATTTATCCCGGGTTTATCCCAGACAGGTTTATGCCAACCAGGTTTATCCCTGATTTTCACCAGGCAGGTTTATCCTGGACAGGTTTATCCCGGGCAGATTTATCCTGGTTTATCATGGGCAGGTTTATCCGGGGTTTATCCCAGTCAGGTTTATCCCGGGTGGGTTTATCCCATCCAGGTTTATCCCAAACAGGTTTATCCCAGCCAGCTTTATCCCTGATTTTCACCAGGCAGGTTTATCCTGGACAGGTTTATCCCGGGCAGATTTATCCTGGTTTATCATGGGCAGGTTTATCACGGGTTTATCCCAGGCAGGTTTATCCCAAACAGGTTTATCCCAGCCAGCTTTATCCCGGATTTATACCAGACAGGTTTATCCCAGACAGGTTTATCCCAGACAGGTTTATCCCGGGTTTATCCCAGTCAGGTTTATCCCAAACAGGTTTATCCCAGGCAAGTTTATCCCTGATTTACACCAGGCAGGTTTATCCTGGACAGGTTTATCCCGGGCAAGTTTATCCTGGTTTATCATGGGCAGGTTTATCCTGGGTTTATCCCAGACAGGTTTATCCCAAACAGGTTTATCCCTGATTTACACCAGGCAGGTTTATCCTGGACAGGTTTATCCTGGATTTATCCCAGGCAGGTTTATCCCGAGTTTATCCTGGGCAGGTTTATCCCAGACATGTTTATTCCAGGTTTATCCCAGACAAGTTTATCTCAGGCAGGTTTATCCAGGGTTTATCCTGGGCAGATTTATCCCAGGTTTATCCCAGTCAGGTTCATCCCCAGTAGGTTTATCCAGACAGGTTTATCTCAGGCAGGTTTATCCTGGGTTTATCCTAGACAGGTTTATCCCGGTGGGTTTATCCTATCCCAAACTGGTTTATCTCAGTCACGTTTATTTTAGTCAGATTTATCCCGGGTTTATCCCAGTCAGGTTTATCCCGGGTTTATCCCGGGCGGGCCCTGCGGGTCCCGAATCCCGGGAATGAGTCCCGGCGATCCCGGTCCCGGTCCGACAGCGCCTCCTGCCGGACACGCGGGGACACGGGGGGGGGGGGGGACACGGTGGGGACAACGGGGCGGTGGCACCGGGACAGGAACCCCCGGGACAGAAATCCCGGGATAGAATTCCCAGGACAGAATTCCCGGCACAGAACCCCCAGCACAGAATCCTGGCACAGAATCCCAGGGCAGAATCTCCAGAACAGAATTCCTGAGACAGAATACCCGGGACAGAATCTCTGGGACAAAATTCTCGGGACAGAATTCCCGGGACAGAATGCCCAAGACAGAAATTCTGGGACAGAATTCCCGGGAGAGAATTCCCGGAACAAAATCCCTGGAACAGAATTCCTAGGACAATGTTCCCTGGACAGAATTCCAGGGCAGAATCTCCGGAACAGAATTGCTGGGACAAAATTTCCAAGATAAAATCCCCGGGACAGAATCCCGGGACAGAATTCCCGGGACACAATTCCCGGGACACAATTCCCGGGACAGAATCCCATGACAGAATTCTCAAGATAAAATTCCCTGGACAGAATTCCCGGGAAAGAATTCCCAAGACAGAATCCTCGAGACAGAATTCACAAGGTAAAATTCCCGGGGTCAGAATTCCAGGACAGAATTCCCAGGTCAGAATTCCCGGCACAAAATTCTGGGACAGAACCATCGGGACAGAATTCCAGGGGCAAAATTCCAGGCACAAAATTCTCAAGATAAAATACCCGGGACAGAATTCCCAGAACAGATTTAGCAGGACAGAATTCCCGGGACCGGCGGCACCGGGGTGAGGGCGTGGTTATGCAAATTAGGGGGAGTGGTTTATTCAGCCACCTTCTACTGCTCTATGGGCGTGGCCAGCTAGATTAGGGGCGGGGTTTCCCTATTGGGGGCTGGCCAGGGGCGTATCCCACATTTCGCTGACGGGGGAGCACTCGGTGGGCGTGTCCTCGGTGTGGGCGCGTCCCCCTCGGTGTGGGCCTGTCCGGGGGCGTGTCCCCGTTTGTGGGCGTGTCCGGGGGCGTGTCCCCGCGGTCGGCCGTGCCGTGGGGGGGCCATGGCGTGGTCCCGGTACCAGCTGGGCCTGGCCGCGCTCATGCTCCTCACCGGCTCCATCAACACCCTGGCGGCCAAGTGAGTCCCCCAAAATCCCCCAAAATCCCCCAAAATCCCCAAAATCCCCCGGGCCCCGCCCCGCCCCCCCGGTGCCGCGGCTGTGTCCCCGTGAGTGGCCTTGGGGCCCCCCCCGGGACTTTGGGGTCACCGCAGTGTCCCCACCCCTAATGAGAGGATCCTTTTGGGGGGGATCCGGCTCCTTTTGGGGTCGGGGAAGGAATTTGGGCTCTTCCAGCCCATTTTGGGGGGTGGATCCCCCCCACCGGGTGCCCGTGCGGCTCCTCCCGCTCCCCAAAATCCCGGGAAGCGCCGCAGTGACGTCATTGCCAACCCGCGGCCATCCCAAAATGTGCCCGGGCAGGGCGGACCTGCCGGGCCGGCTCATCCCGGCCGATCCCAGAGGGATTCCAGCCGATCCCGGCCGATCCCGGCCGATCCCAGCCGATCCCGGCGGATCCCGGCCGATCCCAGCCCCGGAAAGGGAAACTGAGGCGGAGGGGACACGTGAGGTCCCAAAAAAGCCTCTTGCGACACCCCGGGAATGAGTCAGCCCCGAATCTCCGGGGATTGGCGGAAAACCGCGATGGGAGGGGTCCCTGGGGGGTCGGGGGCGTTCCCGGCTGGATTTGGGGGGCCCGGGGGACATTTGGGGTCTGTGGAATGGGAAATCCGCATCCAAAGGGTCCTGCTTTGGCCAGAGGGTGGTTGGAGCAGCCAAAAAAAGGAGGATTTACCCCAAATTGGGGCTGGGGCGTCCAGCGATTTTATGGATCTGGTGTTCCTCAGGATCCGGAGTTTTGGGGACAGGGGATGTCCCGTTCCCGGTGTCCCATTCCCGGTGTCCCATTCCCGGTGTTCCCTTCCTGGTGTCCCATTCCCGGTGTCCCATTCCGGTGTTCCCTTTCCCAGTGCCACAGATCCGGATTTTTGGGACATGGGGTGTCCCATTCCCCTTGCCGGTGTCCCCTTGCCGGTGTCCTGTTCCCGGTGTCCCTTAGGATCTGGAGTTTTGGGACAGGGGGTGTCCCGTTCACGGTGTCCCATTCCCGGTGTCCCTCAGGATCCGGAAATTTGGGACATGGGGTGTCCCATTCCCGGTGTCCCCTTCCCGGTGTCCAGTTCCTGGTGTTCGATTCCCGTGTCCCGTTCCCGGTGTCCCGTTCCCGGTGTCCCAATCCCGGTGTCCCGTTCCCGGCTGTCACTCAATCCCGGGATCCCAGATCCGGATTTTTGGGACATGGGGTGTCCCGTTCCCGGTGTCCCCTTCCCAGTGTCCAGTTCCTGGTGTCCCACTCCTGGCTGTCACTCAATCCCGGGATCCCAGATCCGGATTTTTGGGACAAGAGGTGTCCCGTTCCCGGTGTCCCATTCCTGGCTGTCACTCAGGATCCGGATTTTTGGAACATGGGGTGTCCCATTCCTGGTGTCCCGTTCCCGGTGTCCCGTTCCCGGTGTCCCGTTCCCGGCTGTCACTCAAGATCCGGATTTTTGGGACATGGGGTGTCCCGTTCCCGGTGTCCCGTTCCCGTGTCCCAATCCCGGTGTCCCGTTCCCGGCTGTCACTCAATCCCGGGATCCCAGATCCGGATTTTTGGGACATGGGGTGTCCCGTTCCCGGCTGTCACTCAATCCCGGGATCCCAGCCAGGTTGCTCAGGCCGGGACAGCCCCGGCGGTGTCACCTTCCCTGGGGACGTCCCGGCCCGGCGGTGTCACCTGGGGGCGCTGCTGTCCCAGGGCACGGCCCCGAGTCCCGGGATTCCGGGATGATCCCGATCCCAATCCCGATCCCTGCCCTGACCCCTCCCAGGTGGGCCGACAACTTCAGCGCTCCCGGCTGCGATGGGAAAGAGGAGCACAAATTCCAGCACCCCTTCCTGCAGGTGAGATTCCCAATTCCAGCCCCATTCCCGGCCCCAGCCCCATTCCCGCAGGTGAGATTCCCGATCCCAGCCCCATTCCAAATTCCAGCCCCATTCCCGATTCCAACCCCATTCCCAATTCCAGCCCTGTTCCCGATTCCAATCCCTCCCTGCAGGTGAGATTCCAGATCCCAGCCCCATTCCCAATCCCAGCCCCATTCCTGATCCCAACACCCCTTGCTGCAGGTGAGATTCCCAATTCCAGTCCCATTCCCAACTCCAACCACATTCCTGATTCCAGCCCTGTTACAAATTCCAGCCCCATTCCTGATTCCAGCACCCTTTCCTGCAGGTGAGATTCCCAGTTCCAGCCCTATTCCCAATTCCAATCCCATTCCTGATCCTAGCCCCATTCCCAATCCCATCCTCGTTCCTGATTCCAACCCCATTTCTGCTTCCAATCCCAATCCTGCTGGTGATCCCCCTTATTCCAGCTTCCAGCCCCAAATCCTGCAGGTGACAATCCCATTCCAGGTTCCAGCCCCATTTCCTGCTTCCAAAGCCATTCCTGTAAGTGACAATCCCATTCCAGCTTCCAGCCCCGTTTTTTCCATTTCCAGCCCCATTCCTACAGATGATCCCCCCATTATTCCCATTTCCAACTCCCACTCTCACCCCCGACACCCTTTTCCGCCTTCCAGCCCCACATTCCCACCCTGTTCCCATGTCCCCCAGGCTGCCGGGATGTTCCTGGGGGAATTCTCCTGCCTCCCGGTGTTCTACCTGCTGCGCCTGCGGGATCGGCGCCGCGCGCATCGGGATCGGGATCGGGATCGGGATCCAGCCCCGTCCCCAGCCCCATCCCGACCCTTCAACGCCCTGCTGTTCCTGCCCCCCGCCCTGTGCGACATGGCCGGCACCAGCATCATGTACGTGGGTGAGTCCGCCGCGCAATCCCCTGAAATTGCGGAACTTCAGGGAATTTCTGGAAGTTTCTGGAAGTTTCCGTCGGGCCCTGAGCGCTCTTCCCGCCGTTTTTTCCCGCAGCTTTGAACATGACCAGCGCCTCCAGCTTCCAGATGCTCCGGGGCTCCCTCATCATCTTCACGGGGCTGCTCTCGGTGGCGTTCCTGGGCCGGCGGCTGGAGTGGAGCCACTGGGCGGGAATCGTGCTCACCATCCTGGGGCTGGCGCTGGTGGGCTTGGCGGATCTGCACGGGAACCCCGGCGGCACCGGGCACGGGCTGGCCGACGTCATCACCGGTATCCCGGGAGTGCCAGGGCATCATGGGAATCCCGGGAATGCTGGGGCGGTGGGGACACGGGCTGGCCGACCTCATCATGGGTATCCCAGGAATGCCAGGGCATCTCAGGGCATCGCGGGTATCCCGGGAATGCCGGGACAGTGGGACATGGACTGACACCATCACCGGTATCGTGGGAATCCCGGGAATGCTGAGTCGGTGGGACACGAGCTGGCACCATGGGTGGCCCGGGAATACCAGGGCACTGGGCATGGGCTGGCCAACTTAATCCCGATATCCGGGGAATGCCGGGGCATCCTGGGGCATCGCGGGTATCCCAGGAATGCTGAGGCACTGGGACACGGGCTGGCATCGTAGGTATCCCGGGAATGCCAGGGCATCCCAGGGCATCACGGGTATCCCCGGAATGCCGGGGCATCCTGTGGCATTGTGGGTGTCCTGGGAATGCTGGGGCAGTGGGACACGGGCTGGCTGACGTCATCACGGGTATCCCGGGAATGCCAGGGCATTGCGTGGCACCGTGGGTGTCCCAGGAATGCCGAGGCAGTGGGACACGGGCTGGCATTGCAGCTGTCCTGGGAATGTTGGGACAGTGGGATCGCCTTGGGATGGTGGGATCACTGTATGCGATGGTGGCGTCACTCCTTGGAATGATGGGATCATTCCATGGGATGGCAGGAAAACATCTTGGAATGGCGGGGTCACTCCTTGGAATTGGGGGGTTACTCCTTGGAATGGCAGGAGCATTCCTTGGGATGGTGCAAAAGGTCCTTGGAATGGCAGGTTCACTCCATGGGATGGTGGGATCACTCCTTGGGACGGTGGGAAAACTTGGAATGGTGGGATCACTCCTTGGGATGGTGGGAAAACCACTTGGAATGGGAGAATCTCTCCTTGGGATGGCGGGATCACTCATTGGAATTGGGGGATCACACCATGGAATTGGGGAGGTCACCCATTGGAATGGGGGGGATCACTCCTTGGAATGATGGGAAAAAACCTTGGAATTATGGGACATGACTCATTAGAATGGCAGGAAAACTTCTTGGAATGGCGGGATCCCTCCTTGGGATGGCAGGAAAACTTGGAATGGTGGGGTCGCTCCTTGAAATGGGGGGATCACTCCACTGGATAGTGGAAAAACTTCTTGGAATGGTGGGATCACTCCATGGAGTGGCAGGATCACTCCTTGGGATGGAGGGATCCCTCCTTAGAATTGGGGGATCATTCTTTGGGATGGAGGGGGGATCAGTCCCTGGAATGGAGGGCGTCACTCCTTGGAATTGAGGGATCACTCCATGGAATGGTGGGAAAACCTCTTGGAATGGGGGAATCGCTCCATAGAATGGGGGGATCACTCCATGGATTGGTGGATTGGTGGAATCACTCCTTGGGATGGCAGGAAAACTTCTTGGGATGGAGAAATCACTCCTTGGGATGGGGGATCACTAAAGCACAGACAAACGACTTTCCAACTAATTAAAGCTGGAAAGAAGGGTGTTTATTACATCATGGGCACGAGCAGAATATTGGAATTATTTCCCAAAGCCATTCGTGGGCAGTCGCAGACTCCTGCTCCCTGTTTATCCAAAAATGCTTTACATATTCACACGGTTTTTAAGGACACATAATGCATATTCATTACCTGTATTATAATCAGCTGAATATTCATTAGGGCTGCATAATTGTTCTCCCTTAATTGGGGTCGGTGGGGTTTTGAAATGAGGGATGGGCATACGGGAGGAAGAAAAATCATCTTCCTCACTGTCCCCTGTTGCTCAGAATTTTATTTTTCCTGATATTTTTGTTACTCTTTAACCAGAGTACGTGATTCCTGCTAGCGACATTTCTGACTTAACTCCTTAATTTATTTAAAACTTGAACTGAAACATGCAGTATTTCACTGTCTTAATTATAGTTCCAGCCAGCTCCTGGACTCATCTGCACTTTTCAATTAGCCTAATTACACTTCCAGCTGGCCCCTGGACTCATCATGCCTTGGAATGGGGGGGAATCAGTCTTTGGAATGGGGGAATCACTTTTCCCACATTTTCCTCCTTTCTTCCTTTTCCATCTTCCCTGTTGTTTTCCCTGCTGTCATCCCAATTTTCCCTATTATTTTCCCTGTTGTTATCCCTGTTTTCCCTGTTGTTTTCCGGGTTTTCCCTGTTGTTATCCCAATTTTCCCTCTTGTTTTCCCTCTTATTATCCCAGTTTTCCCTGTTGTTTTCCCTGTCGCTATCCCGATTTTCCTTCTTGTTTTCCCTGTTTTCCCTGTTGTTATAACTTTTTTCCCTTTTCTTTTCCCTGTTCTTCTCCCTGTATTCCCTGTTCTTTTCCCTGTTATCCCGGTTTTTCCTGTTGTTATCTCCATTGTTATCTCTGTTTTCCCTGTTTTTTCCCTGTTGTTTTCCCGATTTTCCCTGTTGTTATCCCTGTTCTTTTCCCTGTTATCCCAATTTTCCCTGCTTTTCCCCTTTTTTTTCCTTGCTGTTTTCCTTGTTTTCCCTGTTGTTATTCCTGTTTTCCCTATTATTTTCCCTGTTGTTATCCCTGTTTTCCCTATTGTTTTTCCTGTTGTCTTCCCTGTTGTTATCCCAATTTTCCCTGTCATTTTCCCTGTTGTTATCCTGATTTTCCCTGTTGTTTTCCCTGTTTTTTCTTTTCCCGGGTCTTTTCCCTGTTGTTATCCCAGTTTTTCCTGTTCTTTTCTCTGTTCTTTTCCCTGTTTTCCCTGTTCTTTTCCCTGTTGTTATCCCTGTTGTTATCCTGATTTTCCCTGTTGTTATCCCTGTTTTCCCTGTTGTTTTCCCCATTTTCCCTGTTGCTATCCCGGTTTTCCCTTTTGTTATCCCAATTTTCCCTCTTGTTTTCCCTCTTATTATCCCAGTTTTCCCTGTTGTTTTCCCTGTCACTATCCCGATTTTCCTTCTTGTTTTCCCTGTTTTCCCTGTTGTTATAATTTTTTTCCCTTTTCTTTTCCCTGTTCTTCTCCCTGTATTCCCTGTTCTTTTCCCTGTTATCCCAGTTTTTCCTGTTGTTATCTCCATTGTTATCTCTGTTTTCCCTGGTTTTTCCCTGTTGTTTTCCCGATTTTCCCTGTTGTTATCCCTGTTGTTATCCCTGTTCTTTTCCCTGTTATCCCAGTTTTCCCCGCTTTTCCCCTTTTTTTTTCCTTGTTGTTTTCCTTGTCTTCCCTGTTGTTATCCCAATTTTCCCTGTTATTTTCCCTGTTGTTATCCCGATTTTCCCTGTTGTTTTCCCTGTTGTTATCCCAATTTTCTTTGTTATTTTCCCTGTTGTCCCAATTTTCCCTGTTGTTATCCCGGTTTTCCCTGTTGTTTTCCCTGTTCTTTTCCCTGTTTTCCCTATTGTTATCCCAGTTTTCCTTGTTTTTTCCCTGTTGTTATCTCTGTTGTTATCCCTGTTTTCCCTGTTGTTATCCTGGTTTTCCCTGTTGTTTTCCCAATTTTCCCTGTTGCTATCCTGGTTTTCCCTGTTTTCCCAGGTGACCTCCTGATCCTGCTGGCCCAGGGCATCGTGTCCATCCAGATGGTGCTGGAGGAGAAATTCATCTTCAGCCACGACGTGCACCCGCTGCGCGCCGTGGGCACCGAAGGTCCGCGGTTCCCTTAAATCCCAGAAATCCCGGGAATCCCCGACAGCGGGAATCCCATGGAAATCCCTTGGCTCATCCCATGGGGATCTCCTGCAGAAATCTGGGAATTCTCAGATTGGGATTGGGGCCCACAGCTGGCTCTCCTGGACCTTCTGCCCCATTCCCACGGGACTGGGGCTGGATTGGGATTGGGATTGGGATTGGGATTGGGACTGGGGCCAATCCTGGATCTTCTGCCCCATTCCCAGGGATTGGGATCAGAGATTGGGATTGGGATTGGGATTGGGACTCAGGCCACAGCCGGCTATCCTGGAGACCCATTCCCAGTGGATTGGGATTGGGATTGGGATTGGGATTGCGGCCACAGCCAGCTCTTCTGGAGTCTCTGCCCCATTCTCAGGGGACTAGGATGGGATTGGGACGGGTTTGGGATTGGGATTGGGATTGGGGCCACAGCCAGCTCTCCTGGATCTTCTGCCCCATTCCCAGGGGATTGGGATGATATTGGGATTGGGATAGGGATTGGGACTCAGGCCACAGCCGGCTATCTGGAGACCCATTCCCAGTGGATTGGGATGGGATTTGGTCTGGATTGGGATTGGGATTGGGATTGGGGCCCACAGCTGGCTCTCCTGGACCTTCTGCCCCATTCCCACGGGACTGGGGCTGGATTGGGATTGGGATTGGGATTGGGATTGGGATTGGGGTCACAGCCAGCTCTCCTGGACCTTCTGCCCCATTCTCAGGGGACTGGGATGGAATTTGGGCTGGATTGGAATTGGGATTGGGATTGGGATTGGGGCCCACAGCTGGCTCTCCTGGACCTTCTGCCCCATTCCCACGGGATTGGGGCTGGATTGGGATTGGGATTGGGATTGGGATTGGGATTGGGATTGGGATTGGGATTGGGGCCACAGCCAGCTCTCCTGGAGCTTCTGCCCCATTCCCAGGGGATTGGGATGGGATTGGGATTGGGACTGGGATTGAGATTGGGATTGGGATTGGGACTCAGGCCACAGCCGGCTCTCCTGGACACCCATTCCCAGTGGATTGGGATGGGATTGGGGCTGGATTGGAATTGGGATTGGATTGGGATTGGGGCCCACAGCTGGATCTCCTGGACATTCTGCCCCATTCCCACGGGACTGGGGCTGGATTGGGATTGGGATTGGGATTGGGATTGGGATTGGGATTGGGATTGGGGCTGGGGCCACAGCCAGCTCTTCTGGAGTCTCTGCCCCATTCTCAGGGGATTGGGATGAGATTGGGATTGGATTGAGATTGGGATTGGGATAGGGATTGGGACTCAGGCCACAGCCGGCTATCCTGGAGACCCATTCCCAGGGGATTGGGATGGGATTGGGGCTGGATTGGGATTGGAATTGGGACTGGGGTCACAGCCAGCTCTCCCGGAGTGTCTGCCCCATTCCCAGGGGACTGGGATGGGATTGGGGCTGGATTGGGATTGGGATTGGGGCCCACAGCTGGTGCTCCCAGAGCCTCTGCCCAATTCCCAGGGGATTGCGATGGGATTGGGGCTGGATTGGGATTGGGATTGGGGCCCACAGCTGGCTCTCCTGGACCTTCTGCCCTATTCCCATGGGATTGGGTCTGGATTGGGATTGGGATTGGGATTGGGATTGGGATTGGGGCCCACAGCTGGCTCTCCTGGACCTTCTACCCCATTCCCACGGGATTGGGATTGGATTGGGGCTGGATTGGGATTGGGATTGGGACTGGAACCACAGCCAGCTCTCCTGACACCTCTGCCCCATTCCCAGGGGAATTCCACAGAAATCCCTCTCGGTCCAATCCGTGATAAAATCCCGATTCCCCCGCAGGTCTTTTCGGCTTCTCCATCCTGGCGCTGCTGCTGGTGCCGCTGTCCTTCATCCCGGCGGGGCGGCTCTCGGGGAACCCTCGCGGCGTCCTGGAGGACCCCGCGGACGCCTGGTGCCAGATCCGCCGGGAGCCGCTGATCCTGGCGGCGCTGCTGGGCAACATCGGCAGCATCTCCTTCTTCAACTTCGCGGGGATCAGCGTGACGCGGGAGCTGAGCGCGACCACGCGCACGGTGCTGGACAGCCTGCGCACGCTGCTGGTGTGGGCGCTCAGCCTGGCGCTGCGCTGGGAGCGCTTCCACGCCCTGCAGATCCCGGGATTCGCCCTGCTCCTGGCCGGGGCCGCGCTCTACAACGGCCTGCACCGCGCGCTGCGGGGCGCCCGGAATTCCGGGAGTGCCGGGAGTGACCCACAGGAGAGGGAAGCGCTGCTGGGAGGGGATGGGGATGGCGGCAACATCCAGGGATGAGCGGGTGTTCCTTGGGATTGGGATTGGGAACTGGCCCTGCAGGGAATGTCGGCTGTGCCGGCTCTTCCTGGTGGGATATGGAACCAGAGTTGGCTCTCCTGGAGCCTCTACCCCATTCCCAAGGGATTGGGGTGGAATTAGGACTGCATTGGCATTGGGATTGGGATTGGGATTGGGACTGGGAATTGTTCGCGCAGGGAAGGTCAGCCAGGAGTGGAGAGGCTGTGCCGGCTCTTCCCGGTGGGATACAGACCCACAGCTGGCTCTCCTGGAGCTGCTGTCCTATTCCCAGGGGATTGGGACTGGATTGGGATTGGGATTGAGACTGGGTTTGGGATTGGGGTGGGATTTGGGCTGGATCCACTCCCTTCCCAACCCATGTTCCCAATGAAGCCCCTCTGCCTCTGGCTCATTCCATGGGGATTTCCAGGGGGGGATCCTGGGTAAATTTGGGAATTCTCAGGGATGGCAGAGGACAGGGACTGTTCCCCAGGGTGTCCCAGCAGGACTGGCCCTCAGGAATGCTCCCAGGGATTGGGATTGGGAATTGTTCCTGCAGGGAATGTCAGCCACGGGTGGAGAGGCTGTGCCGGCTCCTCTCGGTGGGATAAGGACCCAGAGCCGGCTCTCCTGGAGCTTCTGCCCCATTCCCAGGGGATTGGGATGGGATTGGGATTGGGATTGAGACTGGGTTTGGGATTGGGGTGGGATTTGGGCTGGATCCACTCCCTTCCCAACCCATGTTCCCAATGAAGCCCCTCTGGCCCATTCCGTGGGGATCTCCATGGGGAACCTGCGGAAATTTGGGAATTCTCAGGGATGGCAGAGGACAGGGACTGTCCCCCAGGGTGTCCCAGCAGAGTTTGCCCTCGGGAATGTTCCCAGTGATTGGGATTGGGAATTGTCCCCACAGGGAATGTCAGCCAGGGGCGGAGAGGCTGTGCTGGCTCTTCCCAGTGGGATACGGACCCAGAGCCGGCTCTCCTGGAGCTTCTGCCCCACTCCCAGGGCATTGGGATGGGATTGGGTCTGGCTTTGGATTGGGATGAGTTTGGGGCTGGATTTGGATTGGGATTCAGGTGGGTTTGGGGCTGGAGCCACCCATTCCCCAACCCATGTTCCCAAAAAAGCCCCTCTGCGCATTCTGTGGGGATCTCCGCGGGAAACCTAGAGAAATTTGGGAACTCTCAGGGGTGGCAAAGGACAGGGACTGTTCCCCAGGGTGTCCCAGCAGGATTTGCCCTTGGGAATATTCCCAGGGATTGAGGATTGTCCCCACAGGGAATGTCAGGGGTGGAGAGGCTGTGCCGGCTCTTCCTGGTGGGATACGGACCCAGAGAGGGCTCTGATGGAGGCTCTGCCCCATTCCCAGGGGATTGGGATAGGATTGGGGCTGGACTGGGATCAGGATGGGTTTGGGGCCACAGCCAGCTCTCCAGGAGCCTCTGCCCCATTCCCAGGGAGTTGGGATTAGGATGGGTTTGGGGCTGGATCCACCCCTTCCCCAACCCGTGTTCCCAATAAAGCCACTCTGCCCATTCCATGGCGTTCTCTGGTGGGGATCCTGTGGAAATTTAGGAATTCTCACGGATGGCAGAGGACAGGAGCTATCCCCAAGAGTGTCCCAGCAGGATTTATCCTCCAGGATCTCTTCCAGGGGCATCAGGACCTGGCAGTTCCTTGGCAGGGAAGCTCTTCCCTTGTTCATGAGGGGCCATGATCCCATCGCAGTGGGATCCGGCTGGTCCTGGGTGTCCCATGAACTGGGACAGGCCCTGGCACTGGGATCCGTGTCCATGGGATGGGGACAGGCCCTGGCACTGGGATTTGTGTCCATGGCACTGGGATGGGGACAGGCCCTGGCACTGGGATTTGTGTCCATGGGATGGGGACAGGCCCTGGCACTGGGATTTGTGTCCATGGCACTGGGACAGGCCCTGGCACTGGGATCCGTGTCCATGGCACTGGGATGGGGACAGGCCCTGGCACTGGGATTTGTGTCCCACAGGATGGGGACAGGCCCTGGCACTGGGATCCGTGTCCATGGCACTGGGACAGGCCCTGGCACTGGGATGGGGACAGGCCCTGGCACTGGGACAGGCCCTGGCACTGGGATCTGTGTCCATGGCACTGGGACAGGCCCTGGCACTGGGATGGGGACAGGCCCTGGCACTGGGATCCGTGTCCATGGCACTGGGACAGGCCCTGGCACTGGGATTTGTGTCCATGGCACTGGGACAGGCCCTGGCACTGGGATCCATGTCCATGGGATGGGGACAGGCCCTGGCACTGGGATCCGTGTCCATGGCACTGGGATGGGGACAGGCCCTGGCACTGGGATCCGTGTCCATGGCACTGGGACAGGCCCTGGCACTGGGATTTGTGTCCATGAACTGGGACAGGCCCTGGCACTGGGATCCATGTCCATGAACTGGGACAGGCCCTGGCACTGGGATTTGTGTCCATGGCACTGGGACAGGCCCTGGCACTGGGATCCGTGTCCATGGCACTGGGATGGGGACGGGCCCTGGCACTGGGATTTGTGTCCATGAACTGGGACAGGCCCTGGCACTGGGATTTGTGTCCATGAACTGGGACAGGCCCTGGCACTGGGATTTTTGTCTGTGGACTGGGACAGGCCCTGGCATTGGGATTTGTGTCCATGACATGGGGACAGGCCCTGGCACTGGGATCCGTGTCCATGACATGGGGACAGGCCCTGGCACTGGGATTTGTGTCCATGGGATGGGGACAGGCCCTGGCACTGGGATCCGTGTCCACGGCACTGGCATGGGGACAGGCACTGGCACTGGGATCCGTGTTCACGGCACTGGGACAGGCCCTGGCACTGGGATCTGTGTCCATGGCACTGGGACAGGCCCTGGCACTGGGATTTGTGTCCATGAACTGGGACAGGCCCTGGCACTGGGATTTGTGTCCATGGCACTGGGACAGGCCCTGGCACTGGGATTTGTGTCCATGGCACTGGGACAGGCCCTGGCACTGGGATCCGTGTCCATGGCATGGGGACAGGCCCTGGCACTGGGATTTGTGTCCATGGGATGGGGACAGGCCCTGGCACTGGGATCCGTGTCCATGAACTGGGACAGGCCCTGGCACTGGGATTTGTGTCCCACAGGATGGGGACAGGCCCTGGCACTGGGATTTGTGTCCATGGCACTGGGACAGGCCCTGGCACTGGGATCCGTGTCCATGGCACTGGGATGGGGACAGGCCCTGGCACTGGGATTTGTGTCCATAACTGGGACAGGCCCTGGCACTGGGATTTGTGTCCCACAGGATGGGGACAGGTCCCCAATCCTGGGCAGCTCTTGCTGGATCAGATTTGGGACCGGATCCTGATTCCTCAACTCCACAATTCCGCAATGATGAGATTATGGAAAACTCCAAGGTTGTTTTTCCTCCTTTTTTCCCACAGGATGATCCCAAAAACTCCGTAGGCAGTTCCAGGGTGTTCAACTCTACCTTTATTTTCCGTTTGGGGCCCAGCAGGGTCCTGGCAGCAGGAAGGGTCAGGAGGGGAGAGGTGGCAGCGATGCTGAGAATTCCCCCCGGGAAGGGGGATCCGGAGGGGCGGCAGCGGCGGCATTGCCCGGCTACTCTCTGGAAATGAGGAAAAATCCGGGATGAGCCCGCTGTTATCCCTCAGGGGGGGGTTTATTTGGGAATATCCCACAGGACTCACACGGCGTTCTCCTTGAAGCGCTGCAGCGCCTGCTGGGCCACGCTCTCCATGAACCGCGGGTCGTCCCAGGGGATGTCCCCGGGCACGGTGAGCGCCAGCGGCTCCGAGTCAAAGAGCTGCACCGTCACCTGCGTGTCCGGGGGCACCGAGGGGTCCTCGGGGTTCGGAGCCTTGGACAGCACCTGGAACGGGCACCGGGGTCATCCCGTGGGAGAATCTGCGTTTGTGAGGTGGGAGCGGCCGCGGGAGAGCCCCAGGCGGGCCCCTGACCTTGGCTCCCATCCCGGCAGCATCCGGCTCTGCCAGGAGATTCCCGGCCGGAGCACAAAGAGCCCTTTGTGGCCCTGTCCCACTTTCCGCCTTCCCATCCCCTTTCCCGGCCCCGATCCCGGCCCCATCCCGCCGGCCTCACCGTGGTGACCTGCAGGAAGCCGTCGGAGCCCATGGAGTGGTTGGCCAGGCGGGACACCCAGCCGAACTGGCGGTTCAGCTGGTCCAGCAGGCCGGAGGTGTTGAGCATTTCCTCCTGGAACTCGCGGAGCAGGGAATCGTAGCGGCGCGTGAAGCGCTCGGCCACGCGCACCGCGTCCTCCAGCTGCTCCCGCAGCTCCTGCTGGGAGGGATCCTCCTGCCCGCAGTCTGGGACGGGGTGGGATGGGGTCAGCACGGCCCTGGTCCTCTTCCCATCCACCATTCCAATCCCATCCCGTCATGTCCCATCCCGTCCCCCCACACCCCAAAATGCACCCCAACACACCCCATGCACCCCAAACCCTGAATTGTGCCCCCCCATCCCTGTTCCAAATTCCATCTCCAGTCCCATCCCCATGCCCATTCCCATCCCCATTCCTGTTCCCATTCCCATTCCCTGTTCCATCCCCATTCCCAGTTTTCCATCTCCTTTGCCGTCCCCATTCCCATCCCCATTCCCATCTCCACCCCATCCCTATTCCCATATCCGTTCCCATCCTCATTCCTGTTCCCATTCCCATTCCTGTTCCCATCCCCATTCCTGTTCCCATTCCCATCCCTGTCCCCATCTTTGTTCCCATTCCTGCCCCCATTCCCATCCCCATCCCGATTCCCGTTCCCATCCCCATTCCCATTCCTGTTCCCATCCCCATCCCCATCCCCATTCCCATTTTCTCATTCCTGTTCCCATCCCCATTCCCATGCCCATTCTCATTCCATCCCCATGCCTAACCCCATTCCCATCCCTGTTCCCATCCCCATTCCCATCTCTTCTCCCCTCCCCATTCCCATCCCCATTCCCATTCTCTCCCCATTCCCAGTTTTCCATCTCCTTTCCCATCCCCATTCCTCTCCCCATCCCCTCATCCCTGTTCCTGTTCCCATTCCCATTCCCCATCCCGTCCCCATCCCCATTCCCATCCCATCCCATTCCCTGTTCCTGTCCCCATCCCCATCCCCCTTCCCCATTCCCCATTCCCCATTCCCATCCCATCCCATCCCATTCCCTGTTCCTGTCCCCATCCCATTCCCATTCCCATTCCCCATTCCCCATTCCCATTCCCATTCCCCATTCCCCATTCCCCATTCCCCATTCCCCATTCCCCATTCCCATTCCCAATTCCCATCCCATCCCATTCCCTGTTCCTGTCCCCATCCCCATTCCCATTCCCCATTCCCCATTCCCCATTCCCCATTCCCATCCCATTCCCTGTTCCTGTCCCCATTCCTCATTCCCATCCCATTCCTGGTTCCCATCCCATTCCCTGTTCCTGTCCCCATCCCCATCCCCATTCCCATTCCCCATCCCCATTCCTCATTCCCATCCCATTCCCGGTTCCCATCCCCATTCCCATCTCTTCTCCCCTCCACATTCCCATCCCCATCCCCATTCCCATTCTCTCCCCATTCCCAGTTTTCCATCTCCTTTCCCATCCCCACTCCTCTCCCTATCCCCTCATCCCTGTTCCTCTTCCCATTCCCATTCCCCATCCCGTCCCCATCCCCATTCCCCATTCCCCATTCCCTGTTCCTGTCCCCATCCCCATCCCTGTTCCCCATTCCCCATTCCCATCCCATTCCCATTCCCATCCCCATCCCCATTCCCCATTCCCCATTCCCCATTCCCATCCCATTCTCTGTTCCTGTCCCCATTCCCATTCCCACCCCATTCTCATTCCCATCCCCATCCCCATTTTTCCATTCCCGGTTCCTGTCCCCATTCCCGGCTCACCCAGGGCCAGGATCTCCCGGCACTGCTCGCACTCATCCCTCATCCGCAGGCAGCCGGCCGAGTTCCGCCGGATCTCCCGGCAAACCATCCGGTCGTTGCTGAAATTCCGGGATTCTGCGGGAATTCCAGGCCGGCCTCAGCGCCCCAAATCCCCCCCCAGCCCCCATAGGTCCCCCCCAGGTGCCAGAAAAGGGATTTTTCCTTGGAATTTGGGCCCCTCCCATCCCCAGGTCTGCATTGGCAGACAGTGACGGCATCGGCTGCGACATTCCCAAAAAAAACAAACACCAAAAAGACATGAGCTGTAATCCCAAAAAAAACCAGCAAAAAAACATTGGCTGCAATCTTGAGAAAAACAAACACCCAAAAAACATCGGCTGTAATCCCAAAAAACATCCACTGTAATCCCAAAAAACATCCACTGTAATCCCAAAAAAAACCCAACACTGAAAATTCATCCCAAAACAAACCCAAACAGCTGCAACATTCCCCAAAAAAACACCTGCAATATTCCTAAAAAACCCAAACACCTGCAGCATTCCCCTCGCCAAAAATCATAAGCATTCCCAGAAAAACCAAATACCTGCAACATTCCCAAGCAAACCATCATCAGCATTCCTAGAAAAACCAAACATTCCCAAAAGAAACCCATTCCCATGATGGCAGCTGGCATCGAGGTGGGACAACACCCCAAATCCCAGCCCACCACCAACAGAGCTCGTGATTCCCAGGTTTCCATGGGAAATCCCTTTAGGGAATCCCCTAAATCCTCCAAACTTGCCAGGGATTTTCTGGGAATCTTTTCCCAGAATCCTCCAAAGTTGCCAAGGATTTTCTGGGAATCTTTTCCCAGAATCTTCCAAAGTTGCCAAGTATTTTCTGGGAATCTTTTCTCAGAAACCTCCAAAGTTGCCAAGGATTTTCTGGGAATTTTTGCTCAGAATCCTCCAAAGTTGCAAAGGATTTTCTGGGAATCTTTTCTCAGAATCCTCCAAATCTTCCAAAGTTGCAAAGGATTTTCTGGGAATTTTTTCTCAGAATCCTCCAAGGCTGCTGAGGAATTTCTGGGAATCTTTTCCCAGAATCCCCTAAATCCTCCAAACTTGCCAGGGATTTTCTGGGAATCTTTTCCCAGAATCCTCCAAAGTTGCCAAGGATTTTCTGGGAATCTTTTCCCAGAATCTTCCAAACCCTCTAAAGTTGCCAAGTATTTTCTGGGAATCTTTTCCCAGAATCCTCCAAAGTTGCCAAGGATTTTCTGGGAATCTTTTCCCAGAATCCTCCAAAGTTGCCAAGGATTTTCTGGGTATTTTTGCTCAGAATCCTCCAAAGCTGCAAAGGATTTTCTGGGAATCTTTTCTCAGAATCCTCCAAATCTTCCAAAGTTGCAAAGGATTTTCTGGAAATTTTAGTTCACAATCCTCCAAACCCTCCAAAGTTGCCAAGGATTTTTTGGGACTCTTTTCTCAGAACCCTCCCAAGTTTCGCTGATTTCCCACCACTCTTTTCCCCAAACCCACCGGAATTCGGGATCCCCCACCCTCCATCCCGCTCCCCTCCATCCCTACCTGTCCCGAACTCCCCGGTGGGATTCTCCCAGCTGCCCTGGGCGTCCTCCAGCATGCGCTGGGTGATCTGGAAGAGCGGCTGGAAGAGCTGCTGGAAGCCGCCGTGGCGGTGCGGGAAGAAGGGGAAGAAGTCCCCGGAGAAGCGCCGGGAGCGGCGCGGGAGGCGCAGCCGCTGCACCGGCGGCCCCAGCGCCTCGCGGAAGCCGCCGAAGGGCGCCTGGAAGAAGGGGTGGAGGCGGCTCTGGACGCGGGAGCTGTCGAGGAAGATGTCCTGGACGCCGTCCTCCATGAGGCCGAAGCGCTCCTCCAGGTCCTGCAGCTGCCGCTCCTGGCGCTCGTCGCGCTCCAGCAGCGAGTCCAGGCGCTCGCCGTCCACCCAGATGGAGATGGGAGACGAGTGGTTCAGGAATTCCTCCAGCTGGGAATGGGAATGGGGTCAGAAACTGAGATCCCTGGGCAATGTGGGATCCTGAACCTGAGACCCTCTGGGAATGGGATCAGGGCAAAATCCCTCTTTCCCAGTATCCCTGTGTGATGTGGGATTTTGTACCTGTGACCTGCTGGGAATGGGATCAAAACCCAGCCATTCCTGGGATCCTGCACCTGGAGACCCTCTGGGAATGGGATCAAAACCCAGCCATTCCCAGGATATCTGTGTGATGTGGGATCCTGCATCTGAAATCCTCTGGGAATGGGATCAAAACCTGGGATCCCCGTTCCATGTGGGATCCTGCACCTGAGACCCTCTGGGAATGGGATCAGGGCAAAATCCCTCTTTCCTGGTATCCCTGTGTGATGTGGGATTTTGTACCTGTGACCTGCTGGGAATGGGATCAAAATCCTGACATTCCCAGGATCTCTCAGCTGGAGACCCTCTGGGAATGGGAACAAAACCCAACCATTCCCGGGATCCCTGTGTGATGTGGGATCCTGCACCTGAGACCCTCTGGGAATGGGATCAAAACCCAACCATTCCCGGGATCCCTGTGCCATGTGGGATCCTGCACCTGACACTCTCTGGGAATGGGATCAAAACCCAGCTGTTCCCAGGATCCCTGTATGATGTGGGGTCCTGCATCAAAACCCTCTGGGAATGGGATCAGGGCAAAATCCCTCTTTCCCGGTATCCCTGTGTGATGTGGCATCCTGCAACTGAGACCTGCTGGGAATGGGATCAAAACCCAGCCATTCCCAGGACCCCTCACCTGGAGACCCTCTGGGAATGGGATCAAAACCGGGCCTTTCCCAGGATCCCTGGGCAATGTGGGATCCTGCACATGGAGACCCTCTGGGAATGGGGTCAGAACCTGGGATCCCTGGGCAATGTGGAATCCCGCACTCTGGGAACGGGATCAAAATCCAGCCATTCCTGGGATCCCAGGTTCAGACCCCATTCCAAGAGGGTCTCAGGTGCAGGAGATCCTCTGGGAATGGGGTCAAAACCTGGCCATTCCCGGGATCCCTGGGCCATGTGGGATCCTGCACCTGGAGACCCTCTGGGAATGGGATCGGGGCAAAATCCCCCTTTCCTGGGATCCCTGATGGCTGTGGGATTCCTCAGCTGCCAAACCTCTGGGAATGGGATCAGGGCAAAATCCCCCTTTCCTGGGATCCCTGTGTGATGTGGGATCCTGCAACTGAGACCTGCTGGGAATGGGATCAAAACTCAGCCATTCCCAGGATATCTGTGTGATGTAGGATCCTGCATCTGAAATCCTCTGGGAATGGGATCAAAACCTGGGATCCCCGTTCCATGTGGGATCCTGCACCTGAGACCCTCTGGGAATGGGATCAGGGCAAA